>NW_027466084.1:627500-762500 GCF_046127955.1 Nelusetta ayraudi
ACAGCACAGTACACTCGTGGCCAAACACGTGCCCCCCGCCCCTACTCGCTCACGTGAAAGTACAAGCTGTCGATGGGCGTGGCTTACACACACTGCTGCGCACGTGGGCTCCGCTCCGAGTGCGAGCTGAAACAGCGGCCACGCGCCCCGTGCGTGCGTGCGTGCAGTTGCTGCTCGAGAGAACAACCGTTTCGTTCAGTCCCCTGAACCGAGAAGCACGACGAAGCGTCTGTATAACGTTTCAATACAAGTCGAAGCACTTCGCTTCGTTAATATTACCGTGGTTCACTGGTTAAACTGGAGTTTTCCCACACCACACCATACACACGCAGTTAATTATAATAATTTAAAAAAATAAATAAATACGTGAGAAGTTCTCACGTTTCTGTGCACGCGCGACTATACGGCACGCGACTGTCTCCAGCTCGATGTTTTTTTTCGGGGGGCGGTTCGGGAACACGATGTGCAAATACCACACCAATGTGTTGTTGTTGTTGTTGTTGTTGTTTTTAAGTCAAATCCGGATCAAGTAACCACATAACAAACTAAGGCGCTGTGTAGCCGGTGTGAACACATCGTCGAAGAAGAAGCCAGATGTTTTCATCCTCATGCAGAGAACAAAAGGAGCCGATAATACAATGTTTATGCTCCAGATGTTTCAGTTATCATTGATTTGCCAGACCCCGCCAATGACACTTCTCTCTTTACAAATACATAAACTGATCTAATATTATAACATAAAAAAAAAAACTTGGCATGCAAATGTCCTATCAGTTTGTTTTTCTTCTCCTGATATTGTAATGCGTCTGAATTGTTCACTGCAGAAAACAGACACCTTCCAAATGTGATTTGAAATGTTTAGACGCTAAACGGTTGTCATGCGTGTTACAAAATTGGTGGATCCAATTCCAAATTGGTTACAAGCAAGCGCTGCAAGTTTTTTTGGAACCCGGTTTGGTATTTACATTAGCTTCCACCTCTCCGGACTTTTCAAAATCATTGAAATACTGCATGTCCTTTTGGTATAACACCTGATAAATAGATGCATTTGTTTGCAACCCTAAGTTTGGCACTAAGCATCACACCAGATACATAATACCGATATTAGCATAATTTAAGCACTACCATTTTTTTTTCTAAATGAATATTGTACGTTTGTTGAATAATTTCAAATACGATGTAGGAATATTGAAAGTGAGAAGAGTACTTCATCTTCTTGACTATAGGAAGTTGCTCTTGTTAGGCAATCTGAATAAAACGGCACCACTTAAAAAAAAAACTCAGTTACACATGGAAAAGTGCTTTACTGGTGAAACAAGAAACTTATTGAGAACAAAATTGACCCATGAAGGGTCAAGGTCGAGGGTTAGGAGGAGTTCTACTCTGGCTTTTTCCATCTAATCAGACCAAAAAACCTATCTTACTGAAGCACACAAGTTCAAGAATGGTATCCAACCCTTATGATGGCTTGTGTGGAAATTGAGCATGCAGTAATGCAATTATACTTTTGTCTCGTTAATTGAGAAGCTGTGCGCGCGCGCGTTTCTTCTAGAATTGCAAAGGATTGCTTTCACTTGCCATTGACACGCCATGAATGTTTAAGCATACTGATAGGCAAAACACAAAACGGCCATCAACAACAGTTTTGGCATATAAACTGGGTGGATTTATTGCAAAATCACCAATAATATTAATTCCTAAATGAAGTAATGAAGATACTCCAATTCCAATTCCCACTGCTATGTTCTTCCCAACTGAGCAAGTGCATCCATTTATCTGAAGGGGATCATGTACAGCCCTCAAAACCTGCCCAAGAACGGATTTCCACCTGCCATCGGAAACATGCTTTCACAGGTCACACATTTACTGCTATTGACACTGGTTCTCGACCAAGTGACAGCAGGATGGCAAGATGGAGAGGCCTTGCACACCCATTTTGAAGGACCATCCCAAAATAGGTGGTACACAAAGAGCAGAAGTTGGAGTCATGGATGTGGTCTGTAAATGTATTCTGCAATATACCACTTTCATCTCTGTGTTAAACTCGACCTACGTTTCCTATGTGTGTGTGCATCTTAGGTTAAATGAGGACTAATATTCAAAACAGTAGCAATAACAGCGGTGACAAATAGAGCAATAGACGTAAATCACAAAAAAGACAAGCGCTCCGAGTATCTATTGTGACGCCACCCCGAGAGTGGAGTGTTTCAGTGCCATTGCATCACTTTGGAGGCTGCCCGTCTTTTGGCTGTCAGCATTTTCTTCATGCAGTTTGCTGATACAGAGCAGCTCGCTGCCTTTGATCACTAGGCGCAGTTTGAATTCTTAAGAGAGCACAACCCCTCGTTCCAATAAGCCTGGATCTGCCTTGCAACCACGGTTCCTTTTTGAGAATGCAGTGGTATGTCCTTCAAAACTAACAGATGGAAATCTGACTTGAAGGCTGTGATGTGTTGCGATTATAGTATTACTGTCTCTAGTCTGCGTTTCATATTACTTATTTCTACAGTTTAATGATGTGTTCACTCTGCTGTCTGTCTGTGTGTATGTACATGGGTATTCATCCAGTTGGCATTAAACTGCCTTTAGGGACAGGTGAACTTGAAAACAAAGTGACAAATAGGACTGCTTCATTTTTATACATTCAAATCAACATATAAACGGCTACTTGGACATCTGTCAATAATAATTAAAAAAAAAAAAAAAAATCCTTCACAAGCAGCTGAGCAGCCAGACAGCATGATTACTTCAATTCGTGTCATGCATACACAGGTCATGTATCTTTATAACTGGATATGACATGTCAAGTTGTTGTTGCTATCGAAAGTGCGCACTTCCTTCCACACGCACCCCCTAAAAAAAAGTTTCCCTACGAATGTGTTCGGCATATAAACAGATAAACAGACTAAAGACGTGTTTCGAGGATCTTCTTCTGCATGAAGAAAGCTAATAAACTGGCTTACCTGTGTCTTCGAAGAGAGGGAAGGAGAAGGGGTAGTCAGCCAAAGACCTCAGGAGGTCAGGGACGTCGCTTCTCTCCCCGAGGAGTTGGTTCGCCGTTGACATGTTGGACGAGTAAAAGGATGCGGTAAAAAAACAAAAACTATCGATAGCAATCTGAGAAAGAAGCCCGACTCGAGTGGAACCTCGACAGGAGTGAATATCCTCTGAGTCAGAGTCTGCTGCCGACTTCTAGTCACTTTTTCAAACAACTTTGCGGTAGGTCACATCACGGGGACGGCTGCATGTGTCCAAACAACTTGTATGCTAATCAGAGCAGAGACCGAGCCCTCTGGAATCCTACTGGGCTGACGGCACTGGGCCGCGCAGCCGTCAGTCAAACCGCACGGCCAAATGACACGCGAGGGGGCGGGCCGTCCTAGGCACAACCACAACAAGCCTTTGGTTCGTCGGGAGCACATTTTCCCTCCACGCACGACCGCACGTGCGGAGCAGAGGAGCCAGGTAGTTTCACAGCGCAACACGAGATCCAGGGGGCGGCGCTAGAGTTAGAAACAGGTCCAACACACAAAGGCGATGGCCACCATTCCAACATGTATTTACTAATACCGAGCCTGTTGTGAGTCTCGGTGACTCACGGGAGGGGGTCAGGTGATATACGTCCAGCTAGACGCAAATTATTTCACATTTCCTTTTTTTTTGTTGTTGTTGTTGTTGTTGTTGTTGTTTTTTTTTTCTTCTTTTTTTCTATGTCGCAGTGCTCACTTCCTTGCGCTGTGGTAGATGTGGGCTGCGACTTTTAAATCGCCGGTAATATGTTGTGCATGTTTGTGTATTCGTGACGACGCAACACATCTGCGGCTGTTTCTTCAGGGAGACCGGTTAAATCGGAGAGACGCAACACCGGCACGCCATTTTTTCATGTTGTTTTTCTCCTCTTATTTTCCCATACTATTGTCTTCCACGACGTCGATGAAAGAAATAATAACAACAATAACGATGATGGACAAACACAACCAAATACACGTCGGTACAAATTATGAATGCTTAAGGTGCACTTGAACAAAACATGTAGGTCAGGGGTGCTCACACTTTTTCAACATGCGAGCTACTTTTAAAATGACCAAGTCAAAAAAAAAGATCCGCCTATAACTATATAATAGGAAAACATATTAATTCAGAACAGTGATAAAGAAAGAGAAAGAAAGAACGAAGGAAAGAAAGAGGATTAAATGGGTCAACATGTTCCCATGTTCATGTATGCTTATCATTGCACAGAAAATTCATGGTTTCAAATTCTTAAGGTTATATCTGCCTATGTTTTAGTTTATCAGTAAAATTATGTTTACGTTAAGATTGTTTTGCTGTATATTTGTGTGTGTGTGTGTGTGTGTGTGTGTGTGTGACGCAGACGTTTTGCCAGCAGCATCTCCCAGGATCTCCGGCGCGTCTGCGGTGCGTGCGCACTTTGAAGCGCATTTTCCGAGCGAGGCGTCTCGTTGGCGTCTCGATCAGTTTACGCGAGCTCACGCGACAACCCCGGTAGTTTCGCGTGTATTTAATGAAGGCGAAAGAATCATTGTCTTTATTATCATCTTGCTTTTGACAGGTAACGGAATTGTTTCTTTTCTTTTTATTTTTCTCAATAATAATTTTATTTTTACTAGTGTCCGACGTGCACTTCGAGGCTTGTACCACAAGATGGCGCCCTTGGTGGCTGCATTTTGAAAAGTATGACTAAACCGTAATTATTTTCTCGTATTATGCATTTCTTTTTGGAGTATACAGCAGAGTAAGTAAAAACATCCTCATAAAATACACAAGCTTGAGTCTTTGTTTGAGTTTAAAACTTTAAGACTTTTATTTTGTTGAAGATTTGAACTTTGAGAAGCAATTTCCAAGTTATATATATTTCTTTTTTATTTATTACTTTCACATTATACCTCCTCGTTATTACCCTGCAGAACAATATTTGTAAGACCCACCTGACTACCTCAAAAACATCCACTTCCCACCAGCCTGCTAAATGAACACATGTATTTGGCTCATTTGGGCTATTTGTGCCCAAATGCAAAAACTGAGAATAACATAACAAAAGAATATGGCTAAAGAGGATGAAAAATACATCCACTCAATCCTGAATTAAAAAGTTGTATTTGCCAAAATAAAAGTCATCGGGCATGACGAGCATGTCTTCCCTAGCTTTGGCTAGCTTCTGTCGCAGGAAGTCCCGCCTCACTATCCACTCCTGCAGCTCCTCTTGACCGTGAGCGAAGTCGCAGCTCACGCCATCAGAGCAGCCATCCTCTGACCTGTTGAGAAAGATTTTAATGATGAGCTTTTTCATTCGGTTCAAAAAATATCTTGTATTCCAACGCTAGTGAGATTATAACTAGAATGGGCTCATCAGCTGAGAAAAATGAAATACTGTCAGAATAAAATGACCTCAAATATAATAGGTTCTTACAAAATATTTTTTTAATTATTTATTTATATTTACATTCAAGTTATGTTTTATTAGCAGTCCTTTTTATCCAGACTGGTAACTGAGTGCAGATTTTTGCATACAAATATGTCTATATGTTAATAGCTAATTTTATTTTCTTGTGCTTCATGTGTATTGTTGTGTTGTAAGGGTTTTTAGGGTTTTTGTTTTTTTTTTGCTGTCCCTGAATCCCTCCAATCCTGCCTTACATTCAGAGTTGCCCCCTCACTCTGAATGTAAGAATGTAAAATCTAAGTTCTGGTCTCATAAAAAAAAAAAAAAAAAAAATCCTTACTTTGGGCAAAGTTCAAAGCTTCTGCCAGGAAAACGGTGGCTCCACATTAAAGCTTCTTCCTCCCCCTCGCAGCTGAACACTCGGTCCTTGTGCTTCTCGGTGGAGATGTGCCTCTGCCACTGTCGCTCGCCATTACTGTGCCTGCCGCACAGATGGCAGTAGAAGGCGTTCTGAAACGAGAGGACACTTCTTGGTTAACGGTGGCGTCTTTAGGACTGAGTTTCACATACTGAACTGCAAGTGAACAACGAAAGATAAGGCGCCCACTTGTGGCTCGGGGTAATCGGTGGGCATGATGATGGTTTTCTTCTCGACGGCAGACGCTGCTGGCGTGGCTGTCGCTTCACCCGACTGCCGGTTGTCCAGCCACATGTCGTACATCTGCTGCATGTCCAGCACTGCGGGCGCAAACACAGACAAAAATTAAATAAATGAATGAAAAAAAAAAAGAGGGAGTGCGGTCAAAAAAAAAGGTGTGCCACAAGGTTCAGTTTTGGGCCCTGTCCTCTTCACATTATATATAACTACACGTTAAATATTATAGAACATTTTTTCATCATTATTATTGCTTTTCTCATTTATACGCAGATGATACAATCTTATATTGCATCGCTAACTCTCCTGAATTAGCCATAACAAACCAGCAAGCCTCTTTCAATACTCTTCAGACAGCAATTATTCATCTTAAACTCACCCTGAACTCACATAAAACTAAATGGATGCTCTTCTCAAATTCTGGTAACACATGCTCAAATTTTCACATCCTCACTCAACATGGTTCCCAAATCAAAAAAGCCTCTGAATATAATTATCTTGGCATTTGGATCGACGATAAACTTACATTCAGTTCCCACATCGATCAACTTGTAACATCTGCGACAGAACTCACAGTTTGTGTTCTTCATGTACGTCCACAGCTCCTTCTCCTCTTGGCTATGAGCGTAGGTGCAAGGGGAGTAGCTGCATTTCTTCTTCTCCAAAATGTGGTGACATATCTGCCGGGAGAAGAACCAAACGCAAATTCAATCTAAAAATTTGCCACGTGTTCTTTCAGCCGCCGCCGTTCTCCGTTCACAGCAGGGCTGTGTCCTCTGTCTGTTTTTAATTCAAGTTCTGAAATGAACGGAGCAGTCATTTATTTTGCAAATGATCCGCAGCCTGTCGAGGTTGCGGATGACGACGTGATCAATGAAATTTCAGAGGGGCCAAAATTTAAAACTTGGACAAAGTCTCGGTCCGACATCAATATTGATTGAAAAAAATCTTGTGAACCTTTTTATATGGACTCAAACAAGTTTTGCTTCCACCTGAATGTGGAACAAGCAAAGCTTAATGCTACACAAGAAAATAAATTCATATTGCACACATGCAAAATTGAATTTCAAATTAAAAAACTCCAAATAAATAAATTGAATGTAGAAATAAATTGTACGCCTGGTTATTATTTGCAGCCTGCTGATTTAAATTTTCCAACAGTAACATTTTTCCACGGGCTAATAATACATTTAAAAGTAAAATAACAATAAACTAATAATAAAGTCATAATAATAATATTCTTCAATGAACTTCCTGTCGTCATTGAGCAGAGGATTGTGGAATTTGTAATATTAGCGGTACACGTGCTGTGTAATAGCGGGCCAGCAGCTCGAGTCGTGACTTTGTATTGCCTTGCGGACCAAATATAATGACACTGCGAGCCAAATTTGGCCCGTGGGCCAGAGTTTGACACATCTGGTTTAGAGGCTGGCATAAACATTTTCGTTTGCACATCATTGTGGGGAAAAAAAAATGAAGCAGAGGAGAGGAGGCCAAACCTACATCGTAGTGCAAAGGGAAGTTCTTGGAATGTGGTATAGGTCGGACCGGAAGCCATCGACTCTTCTCGGATGATCTGACCAGCAGTAACCATCTGTCTCGAGTCCATCTGAGGGTCGCCGGGAGAAGACAAGAGTAGCAGAGGGCAAAAGGTCAAAAGCGACCGTGCAAATCTCAGACCCAGCGGGCCCCCAGTGGTTTGCAGCCGAGTCGTGTGGGCAAAGTGCAGCCTTCTCACGGCGTCAATCACTCACGCGTGTCTGGCCTTTGCACTGCAGTACTGCAGCGCTTCGTCCGGCTCGTTGGTCAGGCCGCCCCGCCAGCACTGAGCGCAGACGAACTTCAGCTTCAGATTCAAACCGCCTCCTGCACTTCCTTTGGCTTTATTCATCTCGCCGTAGGGCAGCTTCTTAAATCAAAATGGAGAAATCCGCATCAGTTAGTCTGACCTGAAGCATTTCAATCCATTAACAGTCATGTTAGAAAATCAGACGGTTGAGTATGGTTCTGCTGTGTCGCTGCTCCAACGTGTCACTTAACGTTTTGTGGAGAACCAGACGCTGAAAAAAGAAGATGGATATGTTTGAATTCACCTTGTTTTCCTTCCGTTCGCACGAGCTGTGACTCGAGCTAACGCGATACTTTGAAGACAGTTTCACGATTTCATCGTGGCTGATGCCTGAGAAAACAAAAAACAACTTGTTCCAATTCCATGACGATCAGGGCAGGAAATGAAAGCTGAAGGATCAACGCATAAATATAGTTACTATTGTCATCCATCAAGTTACAAATGTACGGTTTTACAAAAGAACAACATAAAAAATTGTCAGGCCCTTTATTGTTTCTCGATTTAGATGTTCAGTTGTAGTAATTCAACTTTGTTCCTTACAGTGTTCATTTTGTTGAAGAAACTTTTTCGTCATAGTTATCGTCAAAGACCTTTATTTCGGACTAAAACAAGAGGAAAACTAAATAAAAATCCATTTACAAGGACTCTGACGATGACGAGGTGTATTGACATTTCCGTCGACGAGATTATCTGGGACAGACCAGTTTGAGACCCGATGTCAACACCGGGGGAGGAAGAGGCCACAGGACATTTGGACGTACCTCACATTTGATATGAAAGAAAATGAAAGACTTTCTAAAAACTGTGGCGCCAAGATATCAGGAATCGACTAAATCTGTTGTAATTCTAGTCAACTGAACTGATTATGACATTTAGTCAACTAAAACTAAAACAATTGATAATTAATGATGATTAAATTACGACTAAAACTAAATAACACATTTTAGTCAAAAGACTATGACAAAAACTAAATCAAATTCTGCTGTCAAAATGAACACTGGTTCCTTAAAAACATAGTTTTGTTGCTTGAATGTCATGTTTGAACAGTATGAGACTTTGCCAGCTCAAATTTGTGTTTAAAAAGACTAAAAAACACAGATACTTTCATTAACTTGTAGAGCTCTGCACATTAAAGTCATTGCACCTTCGGGCCGTTTACATTCCCGAAGACTTGAACCTATCAAGGTGGTTTTGCCACTGCCGCGTCATGTCTTCACCTGTGTCATGCTGCACCCTCCAGGTTTTGAGCTCGATGAAGGAGTGGGCGAAGATGCACTCGTCCTCTTTCAGGCAGCCGTGGCGGATATTGCGGCACATGTACATCTGGCACAGGACGCTCAAGGAGCGGACCTTGGTGTGGTTTTCTCTGTAGCCCTTCGCCACAAACACCAGGCACCTGAACAATGAAAAATTAAGAGATTAATAATTAGTCTATTAAGGAGGGGCACGAGTCACAAGATGAGGACGGGGGTTTAAACGTCCACACGCTCACTTGTTGGCGTCAAAAGTGTGGCGGGCTCTCGCGTTGCTGCAGTAAGTGTGTCCGTCTTTGCAGCGCTCACTGATGATCCTTGGCTCACTGTCAAAGCATTCCTAAATGAAAAAGTGTAATTTTATTTGCTTTGTTTGCCATGTGCAGAACGCATATAAAGTGACATATAGCTGCGTTCAGACTGCAGGCGAATCCGATTCAAATCTGATTCCATCTCTAATTTCAGGGCTGACTGTCCACAGTGTTTTCAGCAAGTGACCAAATGGGATCTGGCATCACGGACAGTCAAAACCGATGTGGTTTCAATCAGTTTTACAAAAATGGGATTTCATGTGATTTCTGACCGTTCACACTACAAAAGAGCCATCCGGTTTCAATCTGGATGGGCTGAAAATCAGAGTTTGGCTGGCAGTCTGAATGCGGCTACAAACACACATGACACAAACACTTTTTAAACACTCATTTCAAAAATGTAACAATAAGTACGTAACAATTAATAATTTCGTGTGGGCAAGCGCACTGACCTGACAGAGGAAGACGTACTCGCCACTGTGGTCCTGCAGGAGGTGCTTGATGTTGTTCACGGGGTCCATCTTCAGAGCGGCCGTTTCAAAGAGCCGCTTCCTGTCCAGCCTCCCGTTCCTCTCTTCTGTCCAGACGTCGATCTCCAGCTGGTTGAAGGCAAAGTTGCAGTCCTCCCCGTACTTGCACAGGCCATTCGGCTTGTCTGGTACGAAGTAAAACAGACCATCTTTTTGGCATAGGTTGTAAACTGTACCACATGATACCCATCTTTTTTTTTCATCCCAGACTCCAGTGGCACGATAATGCTTGTAATCCATAATTATCCAAAAATAAGGAGAGAAAATGCTGTTATGACGGAGAACATCATATTTAGCCCTCTGTTTGCAGCAGCTTGCTAAAAATGTATACCTTGGTGTACCTTTTAAATCGAGAGTGTTGTCACTAGCTTAGAAAAAGGTATTAGTAAGGTATCTGTGCCCTTGGTGACATCACAGAATACTGACTTTCTGAGAAGTGTGAATAGACAGTTTGGACTTTTCTTATTTCGAGGGATGTCCAACCCACAAATTAGTGGAGACACATACGGTACATGTTAAGGGGGAATAAATGATGATTCTTAATCCAAAACATATCCCAAACACTTGAGTTGTTCAAAAACTTGACTGCATTATGAGAAAAATAAAAATTTAAATTTAAATAGAAACAAACTATCAAATAAACGAATCAAAAAACGAGCAACTCTCAATGTTAATCAGCCATGCTACTGGCAAATTCGTACCCTTGCAGAGCTTATACGGCCCAGTGAAGCCCATCCACCTGGGAATGGGTCGCACCCTGGTCCACTCGGAGGGAGGCTGCGTCTTTCGCCGACACAACAGAATGTCTTGCTTGCAGTCGTGGACAAGGTCTGGCTTGTGAGCAAAAGAGTCCGTCCCTCGGCCTGAGAAAAAGGTGAGTAAAGGAAGAGGCAGACTGTGGTGAAAACTTTGACGACATTTAAACTTTCTTCATTTTCAACCTGCAATGTTTTTTGTCCTTTGTGGATCAGCAATAAACAACAAACTACACACTGACAGCGGCGGAAACTGAAGGAGGACGCACAAGAGAGTTGGAAATACCTTTCAGGAAGAAACATTGGGAGCAGGTCTGCAAGAAGTCGTGCGTGGTGGACAGGGGATTCGCCACTGCAACCAGCTCCTGGCCGTTTCTCTCCTTTGGTGGCGTGACAAAGGTTTCGGTCAAAAGTGTCATAAAACGGCAAAAAGTCCCAATTCGGCGGGACTCCAAAGCCAGGAGGCCTTACGTTGTTGTTGGCGCTCCTGGGTGACTGCGCTGCAGATGATGAGCTACTGCGACGGCTTGCAGGAGCTGAGGGACGACCAGAGAGCCAACCACCGTTGGTTCCTGCAGCGCGACAATAATGTTTCAGAAAGCCGTCATATCCACTTAAAGGTCAAGTGTGTAATGTTTGGAGATTTGATCAGAAGAAACAGGGACATCAAGTGGTCATATTTTAGAGTGCAGCACTCTTTGATTCACCCTCCCTTGCTTGCCATATGTAGAGATATATCTCTGTATGTGTGTTTAGATAGATATATACAAACATATATATATAAATATATATATACACTTACATATACACACATACATATAGTATACACATATATTAAATATATATACATGTGTACACATATATATATATATACACACACACACACACACACACATACATACATACACATATATACACACATACATATATTATACACATATATTAAATATATATACATGTGTACACATATACTGTACTGTACACATATACTGTGTATGTATATATATATATATATATATATATATATATATATATATATATATATATACGTACATACACACACACACACACACACACACACACACACACACACACACACACACACACACACACACACGCACACACACACACTGGACGTTTAAAATCAGTGATTGTTCAAACAGAGGACAAGAGGGTTTCCTGCCTGTTTCTCCAAACGGTACTTCCTCTGAGGGGAACGGCTCCAGAACGTCAAGGCAGTCAAGGTGCTCCACGGATTTCAAACCACCTACATCATCATCGTATTCATTTATCCCAAAATACACATCACCCATCCCCCCAGTTTATGCAGTTATGATGTGGACTCACTCACACACACTCGGCTTCGTCTTGGGAAATTCATCCAGGCAATCCATGTGGTCTAGAGTATCCAGCGCTCCCAGTGAGACGGCCCCGCCTCCGTTTGCAGAGTATGAATGGTCGCCCAGGTCGACCAGGTCGTCCAAGTCGTCCAAGTCGTCCAGAGTGTCCAATGTGTCCAGTGTGTCCAGTGTTGCAGGTTTGGCACTACCGCCCGAAATGGCATCCAGGGAGTTGAGAAGGCCGACGGAGGATTGGAAGAAGGTTGGGGGCAGTTGGGGTGTTGGCAACGGAAATCCGGAATTGGACATCGTGAAAGGAAGTGAGATCTGGAAACAGGCGTTGGGACGCAAGAGAAAAAAAAACAGACACTCAATTTCCATTTAAGGCGGGAGGGTTTTAAGTACTCTTTGCTCATGATGTGTTTTTTCTGTTGCAAGCAACGATGGCATTAGAGCACTCCAACAGTCCCGGGTATCAATCCTAGGAAGGCCACTCGTTTGCATTAAAAGAGCTCCGACCAGCTGTCACTTAAAATATCACCATATAACATGAAAATTAGTTTTCCCGTCATAACGTCAATCCAGCCGCCTCGCACCATTAATCACCTCTGATCAACTCTGAATGATCAGGAAGTAGTCGATTTAGCCCTCTGTTTGCAGCCTCCTGTGAAAACACTTAAACCTTGTACATGCTTTGAAGAGGCCATAAACAAGGCAGCCAGGATAAAGAAACCTGTTGCATGTCTGACAATCGATTGTGCAGAGATGTGGAGTTGGGAGAATTGCTCCCTCTAGTGGCAGCTGAATATAAAATTAAAGGTAAGAACCAGCAGAAAAAGAAGTGATCTGTGGTGTTGCTCCGTGCTAATCAAGCTTCTGGAATGTTTCATAAATAAGTTAATTCATCAGTTTCAATGAAGCACTCTATGGCCAAAGATGCCTTTTGTCCTACGGTCAGTGAAGAAGCTTGGAGTCTGCAGGTTAAAAAAAAACAAAAACAAAAAAAAACCAAACTGATTGGTACCTCAGTTTCATCCTGCCCATTCGGGACGGAGTCAAGCAGACTGTCCAAGTCGTCTCCGATCAGCTCAAAGTCGTCCAGATAGTCCAGTGAGTCGGGAGCTGTGGGGGACAAAGGAGCTGTCGAGGGAATGGTGCCCCGGGGCATGCTGGGAAAACTTACTGAAGGAAAGCAGGAAGGAACTTATTTAGATGCTACTTTAAAAGGGGCAAAACAAACAAAACCTTTGCTGCAAGCAGTTTAACCATCATGTTGCTCTCACATCACTGTTCATTTGATATATATATATATATATACATATATATATATATATATATATAGTATTAATCGTATTATTACGATAGATTCTGGTTCGTAAACTCAGTGGTTTGAATAAAAATTTAAAAAAGAATAAAAATCTCACCAGGTGGAATGCCATGCAGAGGATTCAAACCATTTTCCGCATGAGCGGCGGGCACCTGAAAGAGAAGACAACCCCCAGTGCACTCAGAGGAACTTTCATATACGCTGTCATGCATATGCTGTTAATAGGACTGACCTTGATGGCTTCTACGTTCATGTTTACTTCCGTTTCCTGTCAAAGAAAACAGAAGACGTGAAGCAGCAGACACAGGTGGAATAATGAGCATTAAGAGCGAAAAAGCTGCATGTGGTAGCATTTAGAGAGAAAAACAAGGTGGTTTAAAGGGGCAATAAGTGGTTTTCATCATTGTCATATGCAAGGTAATAGAAATTGGTATGCGAGGTTGTCATTTCTTCTAAGGGAAGAGTGTCACATCATGCACCCTCTCTGTCTGTTTCAATCCTGTCCTTATGAAGTGAACGACAAAAAAGTGCATTGCCGCTTTAAAGTAAAGTCATTTAACTTACCCCTGTAGAATTGTGGTTTTTCAGGCCCAGATAGACGGCCAGCTCCTGCGCCAGCTCATTCACATTCTTGTCCTGTGAACATGCGTTTAAAAAAATATATAAATCAGCTTCTGCAAGAGCGTCAAGTGCACACCAGTGAAGGTCTGTGTCTTCAACATCAACCTAGAGCTGATTTGCAAACATCAAACTATCTTACATGACAGCAGATATTTACTCCTAAGTCGAGACTTTGTAGCTTCTGCTCCAAGTTTGGCCGACAATTATAACATCCCATAATCCAAATGCATTAAAAAAAAAAAAAAAAAAATGAGCCACATATACTCAGTCGGAGAAGGAGCACACAGTATGATGGCCGGTCTCTTTACCAGTCGAGAGATGAGCAGAGAGTCTGTGATGCAGTCGTAGGCCTCCCTGTACCTCCCCAGTTCCTTCAAGCACAGCGCCTTCCTGTGCAGGGCCTGCCGACTTTCCTTGCACGCCGTCAGGGCATTGTCGCAGTCCCTTATGCCCCGGTCGTACTTCCCCTGGAGAGAGACGTATGAAAAATGCGAGCGAACACAAAACTGAGTTAAATTCTGCATTACCTTTCCATAAAGACGTTGAATTCTGTATTTTCACAATGATTTTAATTTGAATAGCTTAGTGTAGACAACTCAACCTTTCTCCTCCTACACCTCTGTCTTCAGAGTGCTGGGTTTTAAGCTCAGGAATCTGGTACCAACAATAAAAACATCCTAGTGATTTAGTAGAGGGGCCTGGGCCTGGGAAGGTTAATCCCACCACCAGAAGCATTTAAGTAAACAAACCTCACTCTCTGTGTCGAGTGGCAAGAGCAGATGCAATTTCCTCGCTGAGGCACTGTGAACGTTTTACTTGAGAGCACCGCTGTGCGATTACTCGATTTTAAATCGAGTAATCGCACAGCAAATCTGACAATCGATTTTCCTCTTGCATGCTTGTGCGACTTCTTTTATAAAATGTGAAAGTTTTGCACTTTCTTCATTCATCGTTGTTCGAGATGATAGAACAACCTTTTATTTTGAAAGTGTCAGTCAAGGTTGTCCCTTTATCCACAGGGGGATTCATTTGTGTTTGGTTCTTAAGTTTTCACTTTATTCCCAAATAAAGGGAACTTTACCTTTGTTTATGAAGAACCTGTTCATTTTCAAGTGCAGTTTGGTGAAAGTCAGATTCTCACTTCATGAATCCCAATGGACTCATCTTTGTTTGGTCAAGAAGACTGTAAATGTTGTCACCTGACTAAACCCAATGAGGATTTGCAGTATATTTGAGTTGAACTTCATGCCCCAATTGGGAAATTTCTTTGCTGTTATTTTTCTGTTAAAATAAAGACAAAATATTTGAAATAACTTATTCAATTGTCTTTTGTAGTTGTACCAAAAAAAAAAAAATTAAATCGAAAATCATGTTTTCAGAGAAAAAGAAAAAAAAATCTGGATTTTACATTTGTCCAAAATCGCCCAGCCCGTCTGAGCTCATCACGACAGCTTTTCAAAGTTCAAGTGAAAGGCAAAGCGACTCCGATAGCTGTGGCCGCGGTGCACAGCTGCACCGCGGCCACAGCCAAAACAAAGCAACAGCCTGTTGCTATATCTACGCAGGTTCCAAAAGATAAATACAGGCTCTTTCCACTCACTCTCCAAGCTGACTTGTAATTCATTTGTGCTTCCTTTTTAACGCTTGCGTCCATCAGAAACTCTAGAATCTAAAGGACTGAAGCTGATGATCAACAAAGGCCGCTCCCATTGTCAATGTTGATGTGTGTGCGTGTTTGAGTGAATGGAAAGAGTCGTCGCTGGTGTGAACATGTGACAGATGTTTTCAGCCCCGTTGCATTTACTTCCCCAAACAACGTTCAGCAAAACTAGGACTGGCTGAATTTTTCCTTCAACACTTTTTTTCCCATTTGACCCACATTGAAAAACAGTACCATGACCCATCCTGACCCACCATGTGGGAGACAAATGGGCCCTGTTCTTCATCCCAAGGCTCATTCATCAGATCTGGACAACAATCTATCTGGTATTTCCAATTAGGAAAATATTTAATAACAGTAGAAAAAAAAAATTCCTGCCGTTGAATCTGATTTGCAGAGCACTGGAGCGCCGTCTCGCTGGTGAAAACGCGTCTTACCATGCTGTGATAGGCGGCAGCCCGGCCCACGTACAGCCGCTCCAGCAACTCCTCGGACAGGTGGATCTTCTTCTCTCTCACGTCGTGCCAGATGTCCAGGCCTTTGCTGAACTCCCCCGCCGCTCTCTTCCAATCTTCATCCATGAGGAAGTCGTTGGCCCTACTCAGCAGGTCGCTCACCAGCTTTGTCATGAACTCCTGGAAGGAGCAGAACAGTGGAAGGGAATGCAAGAGTACCGCCCAAATGTTGTGGCCCGTTGGTATCTGCCCTGCTTGTTTGACCGTCATCACGCCTTTGGAAGGAATTAAAAAAAAAAAAAAAAAAACTGCACTGGATGAGTCAACGAAAAACCAGATGCAAACATTTAGCTACGGCGTGCCGCGCTCATGTCACTTAGCGCTAGTTTTGAACTTCAGTGTCTGTCTGGTGTTGGCCGAAAAAATAAACCATTCAAAAAAAATGACGCCAGAAAATCTGTCGTTTGGATGGACACAGTTGACAATGGTACAAAAATACTCGCAAGTACGTCAGACGTTGCGGTGCCACCTGTTGCGACATCAATTAGTGATCTGTTGGCAGGAGCACTGTACTGAAAAAAAAACCCCAACTTATTCTTGGAATGCCCACAAGACCGGAGATAGCAGTTTTGCCACGCCTGCAATCTATAAAACTGCACGGACGTCGTCACATCGTTGGTTCACTATTGGGTGTTGTTGTTGTTGTTTTGCTTTTGCTGTGATCATTTTTGGATGACCCCGGGGTTGCTGTACATCTAACAGTAAACCTGCAAGAAATGACTCTGATCCTCGGCTACTTTGCCTTATTTCTACTGGGAGTTAATTAACCACCAACTACGAACGAGCTATTGAACATCCAGGAAGACCCGAAGATATCTGCACTGGATATCTGCTGGATGGTTTGAACATCCATGCAGGAGATTCCTTCACCGAATGAATTCATAAAGGTGTCATTTACACCAAGCAACATCTTCACCAGGGCTGCTAGGACAGTGGTTTTCATCTTAAACGTAAAACCTTCCAAAAGTTCCAAACTGAAAAATCTTTCAACTAATTCTGCACCTCAGGTTTCCCAGAGGCCAATTGACGAACCCACGCAATCTATTAGCTAGGACAATGCATGTCGTACACACAAAATGAGCATGAGTTTGCAATAAAATGCAAGCAGGAAATCAACAGAGTAGTTGGTACCTCGGGACTCCGACGTTCAGGGTCCGCCCTGAAAGAGGAGAAAAATTGCTTATGACTGCTTAGTTGCTTGTTTGTTTCTTTTTAAAAGACGACAGCAGGGATGTTTCCACTTTTCACGGCCTACCTTAGTGTCCGTCTGGCGGGGTCCATCGTTTGAACACTATGGAGAGGCCACAGGCGCTCATTAATACGTCATCTCGCTCACGGGCTGATGTTACGCTGAGCGATCAGTTCGTATCACCGTGAATGTCAAACGTCAAACTCTGAGGCTAAGATAAAACACGCAAACAAACTCAGAATCGGCTTGCGCGTAACGCGTTTCGCACTGGCCAACACGGACTTTGAAGGAGTGAACGTGCGATCGTGCGCAACTACTTACCTTCAACAGATGTGTAGGAAGGGGGTCGGGGGGGGGGACTTCACTTACTTCACGAAAGTTTAGAAGCGCGCGATTTAGTGTCCGGATGTAGGGAAAGATGCACAGACAATCTCTGCGCCGTGCGAACCAGAGCGACGCAACGCTATGCGGAAGAAACACCCGCACCGTCCTACTCCCGAAGCTCCAGCAATAAGTTTCGTTTCAGCTGCAGGAGCCGTAAATTCCGTCCGCGCGATTACCGAGAACATTATCTTCCGCGCACGTTTTCTTCTTCGTCTGTCATTGACTTTCACTTTTGCGCTGCATACCGCTGCTAACCGCCGGGGAGGATAGGAGCGACCTCGAGTGACCTGTCTTGGTTTTTAAAGTTCACAAGACATTGCGTGGTTCTATTAGGAGGTGATACACGTGACTGTGTTTGTCTAAATGCGAATGTGTTCCTCCTCTACGAATTCGTGACGACTCACTTTTATTATTAACTTCAACTTCAAACTTTATTTATTTTTGCACTTTTCATGCATGAAAAATGCAACCCAAAGTGCTTCACAGATTAAAACCAAAATAAAATGGCAAAACATGCAGCAAAATGAACAAATAAAAGCTCCCTCTCACCCCCTCAAATGGACCCGCCCCTCCACACAAACACACACATGGATAAAATAGCATGGCACTAATTATTATTATTATTATTATTATTATTATTATTATTATTATTATTATTAGAATATTATTATTATTAGAATATTATTATTATTATTATTATTATTATTATTATTATTATTATTATTATTATTATTATTATTATTATTATCATTACGTTTTGAAAACGTACTTTACAAAGACTAACTTTATAGTCTTAATAATTTTAGAACATACAAAACTATATTAACTATATAACTGTAATATTTTTTATACGCTTTTTTTTTTTTTTTTTTTAAAGATAGATGAAGGTTACTAGTGATCCACAAGTTAAAAACGCTTCACCGTGTTTTGTTTTATTTTATGGAAAAATTAAAATAGAAAAACAAAATGAAAAAGAACGGTTACCGTTATTTCTGTTGAAACCAATCCCACACTTATACAGCCGTAACAAACTATTAAGGAGAGTGTAAACATTTGTTGAGGTAGAGAGAAAAAAAAAAGACAAAAAACAACCGTTTTCGATATGTATCATACTAGCGCAACGTCATTTTGGGAATGACTGGATTGTTCGACGGGTGCCAAAAAGCACATGACCGGTGCTTTGTAGTCCTATCGAACTACAAGTCCCTTGTCTCCCAGCCGTGGGGTCGTCAAGTCGTGTGTTGTTGCTGAGTGTTTTGAACGTCGGCAGCGAGCGGGAGTGTGACACCCGTCTGGATTTGGAGACTTACCTCGTTTGTGTACCTGGTAAACCGCCATATCCGTTTATCACGCGTCTTGCACTAAGTCTTGCTTTCGAGTTTTTGTCGCTCGGTGATAAAAACGCTAACATAACATAAGCGGTCAACTAGCCGAAGCTAAGCTAAGCTGACAGCCGAGTGAGAGGCCGAGTGAGCCACGCTTTGCCGCACTCACCTGTGTTAACTGGGAGAAACTCTCCCCCCCTCTTAATATTACTGTCAATAACTCCACTTATAATCACGATTTGATGCCGTGTCACTGGCGGACATGCGTGTGATGTTTAACTGAAGCGACAACCGTCAACTGCTTCGCCGGTAAAAAAAAACACCTGCATTCTGTATTAGCATGCCGTTAGCATCACTCAGCAGGGACAGCTAGCCGAATTCTTCCAGAAAGCAATTCACATGAAAACAAGCGTCAGTTCCCCCGAGTGGACAAATGTAAGCCGCTAACGTCAGTGACCCAGCCATATGATTAGATTTACTTCTTTTTTGGAACTTTCTTTTTATTTAACATGTATAATAACACACACTCAGGAGCTGCATTCATACACATTCCAGTCTTTAGACATCATCTTTGCCATGACATTGTGTACTTTAGTTCTAAATACCACACTTGTACAAAAATTATTGAATCAGCTATCACCTACGATCAATACCAACTTTAGTTACATCAACTGCATCAAGATACACCGCTATGTGTTCTTACATAATCTCAATACTCCATGTCCCTCATTGAAAAGTGCGATTTCAGCAGTTTTTTAACCTCCTACAATATTCGGTTCAGATCAGGAAAATTCGTGATACTTCCCTTGCAATGATGATGATGATAATAATAATGATAATAATGATAACTTTATTTACATAGCACTTATTAAAAGATAAAATTAAGAAAGTGCTTTACATATAAAACAAGAGAATCATACAGACAACCCCATTAACTGAGAAACAACAGAAAAACAATAAAAACCAAGGCATTAAAACAGTTTGCAAAATTCGAGGAGAAATCCAAACGATAAAAGTGAGTTTTAAGAAGCTATTTAAAAACGGACAATGTAGTTGCCTGCCAAAGATCCCTAGGCAGTGAATTCCAAAGTTGCGCTGCACAAAATAAATAAATATGTGTGTGTGTTTGGGCTGCTATTTTAGCAGTGACAGAAAGACAAAGTATTGTGCCTTTGTACAAATTGTTTTTCGTTTGTTTCTTTGTTTTTTTAACAAAGCTGACTGAAAGTAAACTATTGATTTTGGTCCATCAGGTGTCCCAATGGCAACAGATATTGTTACACAGTTGGCCAACTCCCTGGCCAAGACTGCAGTGGAAGAAAAAGAGCTCAGCTACAAAGGCCAGGGCAAAAAATGGGACGATGCCAACTCAGGTACGGGCCGTCAGTTGATCATCATGGCATGCGTCTCAGAAAATATGCCTACACGTGCTCTTGTTCCCTGCTTTTATTGATTGTAAATTTTTTGGCCTGTTCCTTTCTCTCCAGTGGCGGACGTAGTGAAAGAAATTGAGGAGTTTGACGGCTTGCAGGCTCTGAGGCTCGAGGGAAACACAATCGGCTTGGAGGCAGCGAAGGCCATCGCGAAGGCCCTGGAGACCAAGAGTGAGATGAAGGTACCAGGATTTACACCCCCTGTGTCTTCTTAATTGGAGTCTCGCTTTGACATTTATAAGTTCAGAACCGTGGCAATGTAAAACTCCTGTTGAATGAAAGGCAGAGAAACAACAAAACTTGTTGCGATTGCTTTATTTTTTTTCAGTTGTTTACGACTGTCTGTAAAGCCAACATCAATTCCGTTGTAGCTACACACTAAAGTGCAGGTATGCAGGGCCTGTGTGGTGAGCACACTCCTGTATGCCTGTGAGACATGAGATGCGTTTCCAGTACAGGTTCTCATAAAATCTCGTCCCCCGAAATTTACGAGAATTGCGTCTGCTATTGTTTGTTTCTGTTTTTCACTAGACGTGAACCGGTCACGTGACCCCGTAAGTCGCATATAAATCCGAAAAAAGTGTTTCCATGACACTTTTGCGATATACCTCTATCGCGATGCGTCTGAAAAACCACCTCATGAGAGCGTCAAAACCTTTTATCCATATTTGAGAAGTTTTTCGAAGTTTACGTGTTCCCATTAGCATTTTTTTTTAATTATTATTATTATTGCGATATTTAGCTTTTGCGCAGTTCTAGGTGTCATGGAAACACAGCTATGGACATTGCGAATACTCACAGATAGGATACTCTGCATCTCCTGGGAAGACAAGGTGCCCAGCAGGGATGTTCTGGCCTTAAACTTAAACTAAGACATCTTCACTGGCTGGGTCATGTGTGCCCGGATGGAAGATGGTAGAATCCCTGAAGACCTCCTAAAGTGGGGCCACGAGGGCGGCCACAGCCACGATACAAAGATCTGCGCCAGCCAGATCTACATGGGAAGCCTCAGCAGCAAACGGACACACCTGGAAGCTCGAAACCCAGGAGGGTCTTCAAGGATTTGAAGAACACCGGTGGGACGAGAGGAGGGCCCGCAGAAGAACAAAGCGGGCTGAAAGGTCGACCTGCCACCTGCTTTCATCTGGGAGCGGTGTCAGAAAGACTGCCACTCCCGTCTAGGACTCTGCAGTCTCAAGAGGAGGTGCTCCAGCCAGAACCAGAGGCGCTCATTCAGTGGTCCAATTGGATTTCGGAAGCCTGTGTCATTGCTCTATTAACTGTTAAAATCCTCCTGTTTCATACACACAGAATGTTACGTGTTTACAGTTGGTAGAGAATTTTGTAACCTTGTTTATTTATATAAATATACATCTGACGATTGCCGACTCCGACGCTTAAAACTTTTGTTTCCTCTTTTGTTAGTGCTGCTATTGGAGTGACATGTTTACTGGTCGTCTCCGTCCTGAGATCCCGCCCGCTCTGGTAAAGTGCCTCTGACATCACTCTCCACTGTTATCAGCTTCACGCTCCACCATTAAATCCCTGCAGTTTCTGGAGTTTTTCCCGCACACCAGGTCCTTAAACTATGTTTGCAATCTCCCCCGCACGCGTCTGTCACAGAATTCTATGGGCGACGCCTTGATCCTGGCGGGCGCTCGGCTGACGGTCCTGGACCTCAGCGACAACGCGTTTGGACCGGACGGCGTGAAGGGCATCGAGACGCTGCTCAAGAGCCCCACCTGCTACGCTCTGCAGGAGCTGCGGCTCAACAACTGCGGCATGGGCATCGGGGGAGGGGAGGTGAGTCAGGAGAAGGTGTCAGACGTTTCTCATCCGGCGGCGGCGCTGCAGCCTCGTGCCAACATCACGTTGTTGTCACGAGGCAGGCGTGGTCTCGTGTCATTGAGAGATGATCCCCCCCACTAGAATCAAACTCAACCGTTTTCCAATAAAGTATTGATTTATTTCAAACATGTAAACAACAATAATGAAAATACAAGAAGTCAAAATAAACAGAAAATAAAAAACAAAGTCAAGCAAATAAGGAAAGAAACAATCCAAGGGGATTGGAAGAAGTACAAACTTATCTCGACCCACCCCTGGGCTCTGATATATTTATCATTTTAAGGCTAAATTAAATATGTGATATCTGAGGGGGAAAAAAAACTAATAGATGGATAGATGCAACAGTTACAGCCATACTCATACTCATTAGCAATAAAACATAAAACGGAATAAAATGGAAAAACTGCTTTTTTTATGTAAATAATATTTTTAAACATTATCTCATGCTTCCAATTATGGAATTATTTACTTACGACATTGCCTCCATGGCATTTACAGTGTGGATGGCGTGCGATGAACACAGAAACACAGGTGCCCCGATTCAGCTAACGCCTTCAAAAAAACTAACATAAAGTTAACTCTGAACCTACAACTTCCTGGGCAGGTTAAGCAAATGTCAAAATAAAAGCACATTAAAATGTAATGTCAAAATAAAGCCAAATTCAAACATGTGTCATAAACGGGTCCCTCCTCTGTGCGCGTCCTCAGATCTTGGCTGCTGCACTGACTCACTGCCACAAATTATCCAGCGAGGAAGGAACCCCGCTCAGTCTCAAGGTCTTCGTGGCTGGAAGAAACCGGCTGGAGAACGACGGAGCCACCGCCCTCGCACACGCCTTCCAGGTTTGGAACACACTTTTCGTCTCCTGTCGGGTTTTCGGCCTCTCTGAGGATGAAGACGTTGACCAACTTTCAGGGGTTTTGCTGCGGGTTCACAGACCAAACAAGATTTGGTCTGTGAACCCGATTTGGCAGCAGATGCTCGATGTGCAAGGACAAGTTTTACCTCGAACATCTTATCTCCACCTTAAAACAGAGTGGGGGGTGATTACCTTTATTCATTTATTTATTTATTTATTTATTTACTTTGCCCAGTTGATCGGCAGCTTGGAAGAAATTCACATGCCTCAGAATGGCATCAATCATCCTGGTGTGACGGCGCTGGCCAAAGCTTTGCAGCACAACGCAGGCCTTCGCATCATCAACCTCAACGACAACACCTTCACTGCGAAGGGGGCTATGGCAATGGCTCAGGTAAATCCCCTTCTAACATGATAGAATATATCTGTCTGTCTGTCTATCTGTCTGTCTCTCTGTCTATCTGTTGCCTGTTTGTCTACCTATTTGTCTATCATCTATCTGTCTGTCTATCTATTTGTGCATCTGTTTATCTGTCTATCTATCTATCTTTCTATCTGTCTATTGCATGGGTGTCAAACCTACGGCCCGCGAGCCGGATCAGGCCAGCAAACAGTTTTTTTCCGGCCCGCGAGATGATTTTGCAAAATATAAAAACTGCAATTTACCAATCAAAGAAAGTGCCGTTCTAAATGTGTCCACTTGTTGTGGCAATATCGTTTCTGCTTCGCAAACAAACTCAATACTGGGGCTGAGCAAACCGGCGCAAGTACAGCCACCCGCAACTCCTATTGGCTACCCTCATTGCCCCAGAACGTCTCTGTCTAAACAGACAAAGTTGATGCAGAGCAGTGTTGCCAACTTGACGACTTTCTCGCTACATCTGGCGACTTTCCAACTCCCCATGGTGACTTTTTTGTTTGTTTGTCAAAAGCGACTAGCGACAAATCTAGCGACTTTTCCTGGTGTTATTGCGTTGCGATCAAGTGCAAATTGTCAATAATGCAAACCAGACGATGACGTCATTTGACTGCTTTTAGGACAGTCAATAGCGACCTTCCTTACTGAGGAGTTGACAACACTGATGCAGAGTGCTGAAATAACAGCTGGAAGTTGTTGTTATTTTCACCAAGCCATGATTTTACTGGTCCAGCCCGCTTGGGAATAGATTTTCATCTATGTGGCCCGTGAACCAAAATGAGTTTGACACCCCTGGTCTATTTTATCTGTCTATCTGTCTATCTGTCTGTCTGTCTATCTGTCTGTCTATCTGTCTGTCTATCTGTCTATCTGTCTGTCTGTCTGTCTGTCTGTCTGTCTGTCTGTCTATCTGTCTATCTATCTGTCTGTCTGTCTGTCATTTCAATATTTTTTATTATTCGTATATTTTTTGTTTTTTTTAAATGATGACAGGCACTTAACAAATCCTGCTCAGTTCTGAATCAGGTGTTAATTCATAAAAACTAAGCCTTTATTGTCCCTCAGCTGCAGCTACAGACTGTATGTTGTGCAAAGCGAGAGGGATCAGATTTGCTTGTTTCACGGTGTGTGACGTCGTCGAAAACCGCAGGTGAACAGCTCGCGTCTCTTTCAGGCCCTGAAGCACCTGCGCAGCGTCCAGGTGATCAACTTCGGCGACTGTCTGTTGCGGTCCGCCGGGGCCAGCGCCATCGCCGACAGCGTGTCGGGAGGCCTCCCCATCCTGAAGGTGACGATCCTGATGCGCCCGCACGCCGCATGGGAAAACAGTTGTCGGGACCGATTCACCTCCAAAGCTGCGATGCGGACGAACCTCTTCCGCAATCAATAATCCTCTCGCCTGTTTGACAGGAACTCAACCTGTCCTTTGGGGAGATCACTGGGGAAGCCGCTCTTACCGTGGCAAAGGCCGTCAAGGGCAAGGACCAGTTGGAGAAACTTGACCTGAACGGTACAAACCTGTTAACTCAAGCCCTCATGTGGTTTATTTACTGATGTCTTCATCATTGGCGTAAATGCGGAAGAATTACGTTTGTCAAAAACAGAAGAACTCTGTGCTTTTTTTCCAGGCAATTGTCTCGGAGAGGATGGCTGCAAAGCTCTCAAGGACTGTTTGGAAGACTTGAACCTGGGTGGTGTTCTTGGTTCGCTCAGGTAACTTTGTTTATCCGTGCATCCACAGTTCTGTGGCCTGGGAGTTTGTGTGTACGCAGAATCAGTAAATCTTATTCGTCCCCAGGGGAAATTACTTAAATTAGAGCACTTTCTAGTATGAAAACAAACTAAACTAAATGCTCTCGGCAAAAGCAACGTGGTTGTCTCGCATAATAGCAGCAAAAAACCATAGTAAATGTCTTTGAATAGGAATGAAATACGTTGAATTAAAAAAGACCAAACCTCGCCATCCTTCTATCCCATAATATTCACTGTCCCTCCTCTGGACATCATGTCCAAGGCACCTCAGTCTGGCCTCTCTGGCTCTACTTCTCCCAAGACATGTAACATTCTATTTCCCTCTGACGTCCTCATTCCTGATCCTTTCCCCCCCTTCTCTACTTCCATCTCTGCCCCCCTGTCTCTCCCTCAGTGCCACTGAACTATACTACACTACAGCGCTGTGCACACCACTCTTTTCTACACCTTTCCTGTCATCCCTTCTCTCGTTGTGATCATATTTTTGTTTTAACTGCCTTTAACATTCTTTCTTTCTTTCTTTCCAATTGCCTCAGTGATGATGAAGGCGACCAGGAAGACGACGAGGATGATGAGGGCGGGGAGGGGGAAGAGGAGGAGGAGGAGGAGGAGGATGGAGATGAGGACCTGGATGAAGAGGAGATAGATGAGGAGGAAGAAGAAGAGGAGGAGGAGGAGGAGGAAGAAGAGGGGGAGCTGGAAAAAAGCAGCACAAAGGTGAGAGAAACGTGATGATGGCCGACTTGTCGTCCTTGTTGCTTGAATTCTGTGCAGAATCTCATTGGCTCGACCTTGATGGTCAAGCGGTGCTCCGGTCGCAACGCATGCCGGCTTTTCATTGTGCATTTTTAGCCAATGCCATCATTGAAGGATTTGTGTTCTCTCTCTCTCTCTCTCTCTCTCTCTCTCTCTCTCTCTTTCTCTCTCTCTCTCTCTCTCTCTCTCCCTCTCTCTCTCCCCCTCCCTCTCTGGCTCTCCGCAGTTCTCCACACCCGCACCGGCATCTCGGCCGCCGGACGTTTCCTCTTTCCTCAGTTTCCCGTCTCCAGACAAACTCCTCAAGCTGGGCGCCACCAGAGCATCGCTGATCCAGCAGCAGGTACCTGGGTTAGAGAGAATGTTGCGCCCTATGAAACATGTGAAACAGCTTTTTCTGCCATTGACTCTTGTTTGGTGGTTTGGATGATTGAAATTTGAATAAAAAAAAAAAAAACATATTGGCAATTTAGCAATTCATCCCTTAATAAACGTCCTTACTTTTAGTGTTATGTTTCTCAAAAATGTTTCTATCTGAGATCTGTCACATTCCCAAACACAACAGAAAGAATACCGCCAAGAGTGACACGAGGTGGTAGACGCTGATTTTTGACTCGGGGGGGCCCTGTTTTCTTTCCGCACAGGTGGACGTTTCGGATTCCACCAAAACAGCCGAAGCGTTTCTCAAGATCGCGTCTGTGTACAAAGAGGAGAACAACGAGGTGAAGGACGCCGTGTTGGACAGCGTTGGTCAGTGAAAATTTCTTTGATTTGATTTGATTTTGATCAGCTTATAAAAGTTTGATGTCGCTTTGCACCTCTTTGAATTTTTATTTTTGAACTTGGATTTTCTCCTTTTCTTTTCCCTCCCATAAACCTCTTGATAATGATTGAAAATAGCCTTTTTATAGCCAGCAGCATATTTTTTAAATTATTTTTTTTTAACCAACATTGCTACCAACACTGCTTGCTTTGTCACAGATGCACTCCTCAGGAAAGCCTTCGCCACCCCCTCCTTCCAAGGGTACAGCTTTGTGTCGTCTCTGCTGGTGCTGCTCGGACTCCTCAAGGTTGGTGTTCACGCCGCAGTTGAATTCACTCGAACGATTCACTCGGCCGGTTGCGTCAAACCATCTGATTGGTGTGTGTCGTGCTCCTCCGTGTTCAGAGCGAGGACAAGGTGAAGCCTGTGCGCGTGGTTCCTGGCCACCTGCAGGCGCTGGAGCACGTGGTGCGACAGGACTATTTCCCCAAAGAGAACGTGGCTGTGTTGGAGGCTTTCATGTCCCGGTAAGGGCGTAAACTGAATCGGCCAGTAGGCGACTCGCAGGTACAGAATACACAGCCTGTCCTTCTCTCCTCAGTCAAGCTCACACAACTGTTTCAATTCTTGCTGTGGTTCACTGCGGTGTGATTTGCATGCATGGTGGAGGATTTTGTTCGTTCTGTTTAAGCGCCGACATGTGGCTGCTTAAAGGTCCAGTGTGTCATATTTAGAGATGTTGGAAAAGAAATGGCGACATCGAGTGGTCTTGTTTTAGCTTGCCGGCGAACTACATTGGCTCGCTCACCCAAACCTGAATCCCTCGTCCGTCTTCTTCTTCTTCTTCGTTGGTTTATTTGAAGAGGCGAGCAGTCGCCCTAATTACGAAACGCACTTCCAGGCGGCCGGGATTGTCCACACCAGGCTTCCGTAGAAATATGGCCATGCAAGATGGCAACTCACTGGGAGCAAGCTCCTTGCCCATGGATGTATTATAAGAACTGGATACCGGACTGGCAATATGGTGGCGTTTCCACCAGTGGCCACTCGAGGTACTGCAGCAAAAAAGAAATCCCATTTTAGCTAAACTAAAATGGTAAACTTACTTTTATTGTACTGCAAGTATACACTTTAATTAATGCATTTATGGGCAGTATGTTAAGCTTTTACCAATATAAAAAAACCTCATACATCAAGCTATATTTCACACACTGGACCTTTAAATGATAAATAGCTGTTTGTGTTTTGCCGGCGTTTATTTCTACGGAGCTCCTTCATATCTGTTTTCCAGAAACAAGTGCAAACCGTTTCCTCTGAAAACTTCACAATAAAAGCATGTGCGCTGTCATTCACAGGAACAGCAAGGCCCTGGAGTCGTGCGGCGACGCCCGAAGCAGCCTTCAGTCGATGTTGCAAAGAGTCAGGCCTGAAGGCTGAGGACTGCACACACGCACACGCACACACAAACAGACATACGCACACACAAGCACTCTTGAACCGCCTATGGACCTTTTTTGGAATGCCGTACGCAGAAGCTCATGTTTGAAGCACACCAGGCAGGACTCGCCAGGCCGGACTCCCACCACCTTCTTGACCGTTTGAGTGGCGTGAGACTCAGCTGGTGGACCCGTTCAACCCAGCTAAAGCACTGTTACCTCCATTCACTTTGGTTGAAAAAAAACAAAAAAAACAAACCTCTCTTCCTTAAATCCGGTGAGGTGTGTTCCCCTGGTTCCTTCCACCTGGTTGACTGTTTTTGTTGTAGTGCAAACCAAGAATGCTTTCCAGCAGGTTTATCCAGGGCCTCGGCCGATGTACATGTGGACAGTTGACACCTAGTTTTTGAGTTTTAATGGAAAAATAATGTTTATTGAATTTCATATGTTTAACTTTGTCATGGACTGATAAAAATAATGACACAATCAAAAGGGATTCAATAAATAAAATGTATTTCCTGCTTTTATTGGGGCATAGAATGCAGTGTTTTTCGGATCTGTGTTGTGAAAATAAATTTGATTTTATTCTATTAAGTGCGACAATCTTTTATTCATAAGTTTTAATTTTTTTCAACATCATTGAGGCAGAGTCCGTTTTATCAATTAAAGTTAATAAAACATTTGCAGAGTCACTTGCCTCAGTTCTAATTTGCCTTGGTGGAAGGGGAGAGTTTTGACAGTACACCTACTGAGGCATGAACCAACTATTCTATACCCATAAAATACTTATGGATATTTTTTTCCGTCTCGTGTCAGCACTTCCTTCTTCCAGTTTGTCATTGTTGTTTATAAGTAAACATCTTGCTACAATTCTGTGACTTCTTCTGCGTTGGGCAAGATAACCAAGGTTCACATTTCACAAACTAAGAAATAAAACCAACTCCATACACAGTTTAAAGTAAAGACAAGTTTAAACATAACTGACTTGATTTTGCTTAAGACCTTTTCTGTCTGACTGAACACAGAAGGCTTGTATTCTTCTATTGCTTACTGCAGTTTTTAAAGCATAAGCTAAATTGTTCAGTTTATCAGCGTACTGAAACGGGTCTTTTTGAAGGAATATGCTGTCACTGGATGTCCATTTCAAGTTTTAGATTAATTGTGCGTGACAGACCTACTGAGGCCTGGAGAAAAAACAAAAGAAAAAATGCGTTGAGTGTATGCCCCTTAAGAACGAAAATGAAAATAATAAAGGGAAATTGTGAGTTCAGAGTTTGATTTCTGCATTCCTCATAGGCAAAAAAAACAAAAACAAGTCAGAATCCTTCCAACTTAATATAAACCATAAATCTTAAGTCCTAATTCCACTGCCCAAAAAACGTGGGTTTTTTTTTGCAAATAATCGGACCACAAATAGGTTTAACCAGCTGCGACTGTCTCTGTGCTACACCCCAGAGCGAAAATGTAAAGCCAAGGTGTTAATTTGCAGTGCAGGGCCACAGGGATCAGGGGTCCCTGAAAAGAATTTCCCAGAGCCTTGTTTGTTGGCTGCTGGGACCTCAGACTGTAAGTGCTGAAAGTACACATGGAGATCTAGCTGGCAGATAACTACGGCTTAAACTGGCATTTTTATTGACCTGCAATCAACTATTGATTGGTGCCAGCAAGGAAATCTTGACCGACGACCCTCTGTTCCACGGTAAGTTTGTCTTTTCTGCGCATGTAAATTCCAAATCGGGAGGTCTGACACGAGGAGCTTCAAATGTAGGTCATTTAGATATATGACCTAGCAAGAAAATAACTTCATTAACAAAGTAACAGCTTTATTCAGAATTAAGATTTAAAAGAATTCTAAGAGAAATGGAAATAGTCCAATGGCAGTGTTAAGGTCTAATGTTCTGTGCTTTATGGAAAATGTGTGTGATATTTATTATTATTATTATTGTATATTATTATTTATTATAAGTTTATTTAGACGGCACAGTGCATATTGATGAACACTGAGTACATGAGCGCTCAAATTTCATCCATAGTCCCCAACAATACAACATTTTTTTTTACAAACAAACTTCAGCAACACTGTGTGCAGGAAAAATTTGTGTTATAAAATGGATGTACACATAGAAAAATTCAAGGAAAATTAGTCGGAATGTATCAGTGGTTCATCTCTCCAACTAAGCATTGTTGTGGTTTTCAAGATGTTCACTCATGTAAACACACAATTTGCCTGCAACACACAGCAGTACTGCAGCACTGATTCTCACAGCGCTTTTCTCCCCCACCCCCCCGCGTACGCAGATGAACTTTGTCTCTGCTGTGTCCTGCCTGCTGATGTTTTCCCTGGCTCTGCTCGGACACGCCGGCAAATGTCCCAAAGTCTGCAGCTGCGATGGCACCAAACTCACCGTGGCATGTGTCGGCAAGAATTTAACCGAGGTCCCCAAAACGGTAGATGAGGTGGGTAGCCTAAACGTGCCGCTCGGTGGAGGCTGGAATCAATTTCTGCAAACAAAAGTCTTCAAAGGAAGACTTTATAGTTGTCTGGCCAGAGGCAACAGCGTCACCAGAGTACAGGTACTCTGAAGAGTGTTGCGCCTGATGTCTAAAACAGCTGTGTTTTTTTATACTAATACGAGAGGTAGAGGGGTGGTGGTTACATCCATCCATCCATCTCCAATACCCACAAGTTGCCAGTTCATCACAGGGCCACATAGAGACGAACAACCACTCACACTCACATACGTACGGACAAGAGATTCCTTACATGCTTGTTTTTGGAAGGAAGCTGGAGAACCTGGAGAGAACCCATGCAGACACAGGGAGAACATGCAAACTTCACACAGTCTGGTCTGAAAGATTAGCTTCACTGTTGGGAAACGGCTGGACACCTCTACTGATCATTCCTCCGTTTCACCCAGGCACCTGTATGCATTGCAAGATAGAGGAACACCAAGCACAGACAGGAAACCATAAATATAGGAACACATAGCACGGACAGGTGAGTGCGGCAAAAGGTCAAAGGCCACTCCCAAATGAAAAGGAGGAAGCGTCACAAGGGCAACATAACAACTTCAAAAATCCTGTGCAAAACAACATAAACTTTGGTTTTGTTTTGTTTTTTGTTTTTTTTTTTGTTTTTAGTCATGAATCACCTCTATACCGTCATGTCACGCGCAGATAACGGTGAAACTGGACCTGAGGAATAACAACCTGCAGGAGCTCCCCAGGGGGGCGTTCACTCACACGCCCTACCTCACCCACCTCAACCTGCAGCGCTGCAACATCAACAGGGTGAAGGAGGGTGCTTTTCGAGCTCTGGGCCGCGTGGTCTCACTCAACCTTGCCTACAACAAAATCGACATTCTTCTCCAGGTAAGCACATATTTAATGGGGATGGAGTCGTTGATGTTCCATTTTTTAATTTAGCCACATACCTTTGCTCCACTTCGCTCTTGATATTGCAGGAGTCCTTCGATGGCCTCTCCTCCTTGAAAGAGCTTCACCTGGAACACAACCGCGTAGAAGAGATCCAGCCTGGAGCCTTCACGCAGCTTGGTTTCCTCAACATGCTGGCCATCACTCACAACCAGCTAGTATACATCCCCAACCTGGCCTTCCAGGTACTCTTTTAGACTTCTAGAAAACGTTCCATTAATGTTGTGCTGACATTTACAGCGTTCCACCATATGAATAGTTGTCCTTTGGGTATACAACGCATCCTCCAGGGCCTGAACAATATAAAGTGGCTTCGTCTTAGCCACAACTCCCTCAACAATTTGGCCCACGAGGCGTTTGCCGGACTGTTCACACTCAGCCGTCTCAGCCTGGACCACAACGAGTTGCAGTTCTTCCCCACCCAGGCCATGAGCAGGTGAAGCAAAAAAATGGGCTGTGACGCTCAAGAACTCTTATGTGGGTTGACCTTTCTCCCTCACTCTCTTCTCTGCGTGTAGACTTCGTGAGGTCACGCGGCTGGACATGAGCCACAACCCCATGATCTACCTCGGCGAAGAGTCGGTTTCAATGGCCAAGCTGACACACCTCTACCTCGACCACTTGTCCCTCCAGGACCTGTCTGAACAGGCTATGTCGGGGGCCCCCCTCCTAACCCACATGGACCTCAGTCACAATCAGCTCCGCTACCTTGAGCCCCTCACGGGCCCCAAGAACCTGGGGAGCCTCAACTTGACAGGTAGAGCAGCAGGACGAAAAAAAGACAAGTGAACTTCGGGAAATTCTTCACTTCATTCATTCAATCTTCTTATAGGCAACCCGCTCTATTGCAATTGCTACATGCGGCCCCTGAAGCGGTGGGCGAGTGCAGGTGGGATAAAGGTACTGGGAGCCTGTGCTGGGCCTCCTCACCTGTCAGATGAGCCGCTAAAGGCTGTGGCCCTTCTGGATCTGCGCTGTCGCAGTCGTGGGGAGACGCTGAAGGATGATTTGGAGAAAGACGACGAGAGCGCCCAAACACCCACCGCCAAGCCCAAGCTGAAAGTCAAGTGTCCAGCGGACTGTGATTGCGATGTGAGTTGTTCACTCTTGCGGTACATTATCCCGATTTTGTTAATTTTCATTAATGACACCTTGAACAACTTTTAGCCCGTACTTGCCTTTTTTTTTAGCCTCAAAAAGCCAAAGGCAAAAGAAAGAAATTAAAGGTATTGCCTCAAACTTAATCCCATGATTTTTTTTTTTGATTTTTGTTTTTGGTAACAATAGCAAAATTAGATATTCTCCGCAGAGGGAATTGGAGAACTCTGGTTGGAGAGCTGGTTTATTTCATTTATTATTGATATATTGATTTTTAATTGTCCAATCACCAAAAGGTTGGCGGTTCAAATTCCACTCCATCCCAGTCTGGTCCTTGGGGGAAGACACTTAACCCACATTGACTCGTACGAATGTGAGTGAATGTTTGGTGGTGGTCGGAAGGTCCGTTTGGCACAGATTGGTTGCCATGCTTCCGTCATGCTGCCCCAGGCCCAGGGCATCTGTGGCTACACATGGAGCTTACCACCACCAATGTGACTGTGGTGTGAATAAATAAAGGGTTCAATGTTAAGTGCTTTGAGTGCCTAGAAAAGCGCTATATGACACCAATTCATCATTACTATTGTAACGTCATCTTTTTTCTTTTTTTACCATCCCCCAGATTGAAGCCCAGCATGCCACTTGCGAGGGCCGCGGCCACACCAAAGTTCCACGAGGCTTCCCGGCCAAAACGCAGCTGCTCGATATCCGTAGCAACCACTTCCACTACCTTCCCTCTAACAGCTTTCCAGGCAGTGGCCAAGTAGTTTCTCTTCACCTACAGTTTTGCAAAATCCACGAAGTGGAGAGTGGTGCCTTTCAGGGAATGAAAAACCTACTTTATCTGTATCTTTCGGACAATGACATCACATTTCTAGATTCTGGGGCCTTTACAGGTGCCCCACAACTAACCTACCTGCACCTGGATGGCAATCGACTGGGACAATTCCCTGGATCAGGTCAGTAACATGTCAAGTTTTTGTGTGTTTTATGAGTTAACGATGGAAAAAAAAACTGTTTCTAATCTCTCCCTCCTCCTGTCTTTAACACAGCTCTGGTGCTATTACCAAATTTGTTTGTTTTGCACCTGGAGCAGAATGCCATCTCTAAACTAGAGCCAACTGGCCTGCTGTCCTCAAAAACGCCTCATCTTAAAGAACTTTACCTGACAAATAACAGCATTGCGTCTATTGCGAAGGGCGCCCTGGACTCAGCTTTTCTTGCCACACTTCACTTGGATTCAAATCAACTGACAGAGATTCCCACTCATGCTCTCACGGTGGCTCCTAACCTGGAGGAGCTTAGGCTGTCAAAGAATTTGATTCCCTTCCTGGGACCTAAGGCATTCCTTCCTGTTTCCCAGAGTCTGAAGAGACTTTATATGGATCACATGGGCATTGAGAAGGTATGGGGAATGTTTGGCATGACAAAAAAAAAAAAAAAATCATATGATGGTCATGTCAAATAAAATAAAATAAAAAATCCATCCATATATCCAATCTTGCAACTAACAATATTAGATGTATTGATATTGTGTTCACTAGTACAGTTTTATGTTTTCATGCACATGTGAAACACAGCACAATTGTTGATCTGACAAGAGAAGGACATTTGTCATCAGCCTGTCGACTCTCATGGCCTAAAAAAATATGATGTTAGGGGCTGATTTCTTATGAGCCACCCACACTGAAGCTGTATGCATGCTTTTAGTACAAACTTGGAAGTTATTGATACTCAGTCATTGAAATTGTGTTGCTGTCCAGATGTCCATGGATTCTCTTGAGGGGCTGGACATTGGGCTGAAGGCTCTGACTTTGAGAGGAAACAAACTGGAGAACCTTCCTGACCTCAACCTACTTAAAGGCCTGGAGGTGGTGGACCTGCAGGACAACCCACTGCTATGTGACTGTCCACTGCTCCCGCTGAGGAAGTTGGTGCCATTTTGCTTAAACTTTGTTTCTAAAATATTTAGAAGAATCACACAATGGAATAATTTTCCACTTGCTGTTTCTTGTAGGTGGGTGGAGAAAGTGGGCATGGAGGTAATGGCCACCTGTGGTAGCCCGCCTGAAGTCAAAGGTCTGAAGGTTCATGAGGTCCATGTGTTCAAATCCTGTCAGGAAGGCAAGTCTCACGAACCTGAAGCCACTCGACCTCCAAAACTGAATACACGCAAGCTTACACCAAAGGGATTTGGGTCCAAAGAAAAGCAAATGAAACCTAAACTAAAAAAGCTTCACACTACCAAAAGAAGACCTCAGACGAAACCCAAAGAGACCAAGAAGAAGAAGAAAACACTGTGATCCAATCAATAAATCATTATCTATGTCACTGGACATAGACTGGAAAGATAGACTTAAAATTTGGAATTGTTACAAAATTGTAATCTGAAAGCATGTTGAGCGTAAACAAAAAAGTCACAACCTATGGATGAGCTTTATTTTGAAATGTTACATCCAAATTTTCAGAAATTCAGTGGGGGGTTCCACCCTGAAGTGAAATGATGGACTGACAATTAGGAAATTTCCCGAAACTTTAATCTGACATCAAGAATATTAAACAGATAAATCTTCATTTTTGTAGGAGCTTTATTTTGAAATGCTACATCAGAATTTTCTGAAAATGAGTGGTGGGCTTCCACTGGATGTGACCTACCAGGCAGACATGGAAGAATGGACTGACAACTAAAAATTTCCCAAAAAAATATTAATCTGAAACCAAGTGCAGAGAAAAGCAATTCTATCTAGTTCCCTATTGTGTTCAATGATTACCGTAATACCTGCTGTACACAGAGCCAGCAAAAAGCGAGTGCCTCGCTGGCTCGACCGCTTTTGTCGAACTGTCGGTTGGCTTGACCGCAGTGTTTGGGACAGGCAGTATGTAGTCTTGTATACTATGACGTTTCTGTTTTTGAATAAAGTACATATGATCAAAATCTTTAAACGGATCCCAAGCGGATTAAAATCAACACATATGACGTCAGAGTATGAGTGTGGGTTGGAAATGAGTAGCCAATATTTCACGAGCTCAGCATGGTGGTTCCATGGTGTAATGGTTAGCACTCTGGACTCTGAATCCAGCGATCCGAGTTCAAATCTCGGTGGAACCTAACTTTGTTTTAATGCATTTCTTTAATTTAACAGATTGACTACTATTGGGAAATGAACAAGTCAGCTTTTATTCGATATCATTTTGTATTATTTGCAACACAAAAGGACTTATACAAATATGTTGCAATTTCCTATCACATTTGTGACCAAGCCGTACTGAACAGGCGCTACGACTCTTTAAAGTGATTCGACTGTCGAGTGTCGGTGCAACACAGTGACTCTTGGGTAAATCGATAAAGGTGTAAACTGTGTTGATTTCGGCTACGGACAATTGGTGGCCATTTGTGTACAGCCGTATGAGCAAGCTCTTCTGTCAAAATAAAAGGCGATTTATATTTCCGTTCCCGTGGTTTCTCACCAAAGACCATTCCAAAGAAGTGGGGCGATCGCGGAAACGACGTCACTACTACCAAGATGGCAGCCGCGATGGATGTAGATACGCCGAGTGGCACCAACAGCGGAGCAAGCAAGAAGCGTTTTGAAGTTAAAAAGGTGCGCTTGTACAATGGAGAAACTTGTATGCGGCATAAATTGAACGTATTACATACGAAAGAGCCGAAATGCCGTATGTAAGAGCCGTGGGTGTGCTTTCTGGCAACATGTATACGCTATTAGCATTTAGCGCTAACTCCCCGTAGCATAGCTCGAGAGCACTACTAGAGCTGTCATGCTAATTTATACCAGGCATGAGTCTGCATTATCCGTCTGCGGTGGGGATACCGGTAGTTAGAAGTTACAATATAATGTGGTTATTTGACAGCGAACTGCAACTACTTGAAAAGTGTACACGGGTAAATAGATCTGCTAACATACATCTCAGTATAATGCCAACATCATTGCTCTTGACCAAGTGCTAAGCTAACCACAGCTACAATGAAGAGTTCTCAAAATTCCATTTCGGAGTTCCGTGTCTTGTGGCAAACTCTGAACCTCAACTTCTGTCATTTTCGTGTCACTAATGACCTGCTCTATTTTCAACACAGTACATCGATAATGTACAAAACATTGGAAGTGTTTTTTATTTTTATTATTATTATTATTATTATTATTATTATTATTATTATTATTATTATCATATGCTTTATGATTGTTTATTTAGAAAACGTGAAACTACAGCAGAATTATGAAAAAAGTATAAAAAAATAAGTAATGGTATATTAACCAAAATATAAACTACGAATGCCACCTGTTTATATTTGTGTTCACTAATCTTACAACTGCAACACAAACAGTGGAGCATTATCATGTAAGAGCGCCACCTGTCATTGTTTTTCTCCAGTGGAATGCTGTTGCACTCTGGGCCTGGGACATCGTCGTAGACAACTGCGCTATTTGTAGGAACCACATCATGGATCTCTGTAAGTTCACACGCAGATATTGTCATACATCTCATCTCAGCAGTGTGGTTGGGGGGGACGGGGGACTGCAATACTGATGTGTGCGTCTCCTCAGGTATTGAGTGCCAGGCCAACCAAGCTTCTGCAACATCCGAGGAGTGTACCGTGGCTTGGGGTGTCTGCAATGTACGTGTCTCATCTAAGTTCATCAGTTCCTGTTTTTTTCTAACGTGCCATCTTAAATTTATCTTGCTGTTTTTTTTCCTGCTGTGTGAAGTTACCAGGTGAAAAAGCACAAATTTGAGATTCAGCAGTGTCACGTTTCTTAAGCATCATTTCAGACACTTTAATTTGACACCGAGTTTGCTTTTCCCCATAATAAAATATGATCTTTTTGCTTTTTATTGATAAAGGCTGCCATCTGTGTACTCTTTAAAATGTTTGCGCATATTCATTCCAGTCAAATTGATCCTCACTCTGGAAAATGAATGTCTCACTTGACAGAAGAAATAGTCTCATCTAATGTCTGCTTTCAAATTATGGTGCTTTTATTTGCCCTGCCAATGCTGTTTTCCTCTACTTTTAGATCTTTTATATGATATTAATGTTACCTATGTGGACCTTTTTGAGCAAACTTGAACCTGTTCCAACCATGTCCCTTCCTCAGCATGCGTTCCACTTCCACTGCATCTCCCGCTGGCTTAAAACCAGACAGGTGTGTCCTCTAGACAACAGGGAGTGGGAGTTTCAGAAGTGAGTAGAAGAACTTTGTACTTCAACAAGCACCACTAATACTGTATTCAAGTCTGCATATTTGTCTGAGTCGTTGAAATGCATTACTGCAACGCTACATTTTTTGCTGCACGTGAACAGCTGTACTGATTGCGTTTGCTGTCTTCTGCTCTACTTCCACAGATATGGACACTAGCGGTGCCATTTTCCATCCTGCTTGTTTTAGGCTTTTTTGGCCCGTCTCCCTCCGTATGGCCCCACCCAGTGTATAATCCCATTTCTGTTTTACACTTGTGTAATGAATCTGGATAGTTTTGTTTGTTGTAAGTACTTAAATAAAAAATTAGAGTCTCAAATTGAATCTTGCGTCAGTTGTTGAAATGTAATAAATTTGTAATAGATTTTTTAATTTTTTTTAGATCATCAGCTGAGACCCACAGCTGCCAATTTTCAGCTACTGTAGATTAGCTGAATGAACAGTTGCAACAACTGCCTCCTCCGGCCTCATTGATTCTTTCATAATTTGGTGAACGCGGCCACCATTGTAATTGAAAGCAAACCCCTTTCGTCAGATGAGCAAGGAAGCTCCAGAGCTAACAAGCAGAGTAGAGAAGAGTAAAGTTGATAATCGCCCTGTACCATTTTCTAGCATTAGTTCTTCCATCTTTTCAGAACTGGTTGAGCTATTAAGATGAAGGAAGTGCTTCAATTTTATTAAATTTTGAAAAAAATTGGATTTCTCCCTTTTACGTCTTTCCCCCCCACACCCCTATTGGGAGCTAATCCAGTGTTGTGTATTTCAAATGGGGGCCATTTTGTCAGTATACAAGTAAATCCTACACTCATGCAGCAGAACGTTGGCTTAAAAAAAGAAGCAGAAGTTCCGAGACGCATTTTAATTCTGCTGACGGGTAACAGTGTGGCTGTGCAAGATGTCGCATCAACCATGACAAAGCAATGCAGTAACAGGCTTTATTCTTATGACAACTTTTCAAACAGATTGAGACACAGAACGCCTTTTAGTCTGAGATTGGTGAACAGAAACAGTCACAGCTTGATGTGAAAGTAGCGCTCTGCTCGGAAACAGAAAGGAAACAGTGGATAGACCATTTTCAACAATTTCAATGGCAGGAAACGTCTGGGTTAAAGTTTTAAGTGCAGCAGCTCTCCATTGAGCTTTTCCCAACAGGTAAAGAAACGTCAACCTGTACCGGTGTGACTCCTAATCAAGTTGCTAATTTGAGACTCCGCTAAATTAGGACACAAACATTAAAAAAAAAAGTTGCCATGCTTCTCCTACGTCAACCAGTTGCTCCCCGTTCAATCTGCACAGTGAAGTTAAGTGCTGGACACGGTATATAGTGTCTCCTCGGGCCCGCCCACCAAATATTCACAACTCCAGGCTTTGGTCCGTCTCACCACCACCGTCTGTCCGTCCGTCCGTCCGTCTACGGCTGTGGCGGAGCTCCGAATTTGGCGCTCAGCTTGGAGAGGAGGTTCATGACTTTGGGGTTGTCCTGGTACTTGGACATGTTGGCCGGGTTCTGTGCCACATCCTGGAAGGCGGCCCGAACCTCAGGATCCTGCAATGAAGAGACACTTTTACTCAATGACCTAAAGACTGATGGCTTTAAAATATAGGATGGGGGGGGGAAAAAACCCACGTAGTTATAGTGGTCGTTTTCAAAAAAGTTAGTTTCAAACATTCATCCTGCTAGTATTAAGTATTAAGTCGGTTAAAAGAGGAACAGCACGGTCTTTCCCAAAGTTTTACACACTAATTCCCGCAGCATCATTATTCAAGAGTTTATGAACACTAGAAGCAACAATAAGTAGAAAGTAGGGGATGCAAATTATCGATTAATTCATTAATCGCTAGCTGATTGACCTTATCGCTCGATTAACGATGAATTGAAAAGCGTGAATCTTTGCTGAGAGCTTAAATTTCATAATGAAACATGTGTAAGGAACACATTATTTAACGTTGAGGGTCCAATGTGACCCATTTTTAAATTAGAGAACAGCAAAAACACACTAAAAATGTAATCCTCTGACTTGAAGCTGACTTCTAATGGGTCACATTTCAACTTTTTTTTTTAAAGTTGTTGCTCTAGGTATATTATGACCATCACAGTATCTACAGGTGAAAAATGTTCAGTTGATTGTGACTAATTTAATTTAATTCAATCGATTAAATTCCTGATCAACAACCAATCGATAATCGATTAATTGTTAACATGCTCAGTAGAAATGCATTTACAATAATACAAGGGCAGAGGAAGTCTGCAAATGTGTCTAAGCTTTATGTTCTAATTACATTCATGGCGAGGATCAGTTCCGGATCCTTCAAGAATTCCCCGAGACCGGGCATCCCTCCTGGGACTCCACCCGGGAACCCAGCCGGTCCTGTGGTACAACGATGAGGGTCATTGCACAAAATACATGGAGTGTGTGTTTGTGTTTTTCTTTTAAGATAAATATATATATATATATATATATATATATATATATATATATATATATATATATATATATATATATATATATATATATATATATATATATATATATATATATTTATAACCACTTTGTCTCCATCGTGTGTGTGCTCTCCTACCTGGGAAGAATCCTCCTCCTGCAGACTGTCGCGCCTCCTCATCCTGTTAGGAAACACGACGTACATATATATATATATTTAGTTATTGGGGGTCTGATGAACTGGAGGCACTGCAGATGGTCTCTCCTTCTGTGTGATACACATATATTACTGCGTTGGAACTTATATCTGGATAGTACCGTTTTCAAAACTAGAGGTTTTATTCCAGGGTGTAAAAATGAAGTGCTTACGGCAGTGAGAAAACATCTGAGAATGAGGAGAGAGGAAGGAAGGGATTGATGGATGGATGGATGTATGGTTGGATGGTTGGATAAGTCACCATATCAGATATTGTGGAAAGAGGTCCTGGGTGACGAGGCTGAAGATCATACTGGTCATTTGTGTCTTTGAAATAAAAACTCTCACCCTCTGAGCCTTTGCGTGCTCCTCTCTGGCTTTCTTTATCCGCTCTTGTTTGTCCCTGATCTCCTTCTCCTCTCTTTTGCGCTCGTATTTGCGTCGATGCTCGATGATTCTCTTGGCCTGCGAACAGAGAGCGGGAGGATGTGTGTCGGGATGAGGGCACTTCACGCAAAGGAAACCTGACCACACACACAATGTGTTAGCAAACAATGAGCGACGCGTGAATCGAGGAGCGCTTTCTGTCCCGTCTCCGCGTCGGCATCGTACCTTAGGTTGGACCTCCTTCTGCATGGCGCTGGCAGTTTCGTCGTAGTCTAGTCTGCAGGACGTCGCCAAGTCCTTGGCTGCGTCCTCCCAGTGGCCCAGCAGCCTGCAACGCACATTAACTGCAGGTGACTTGGTGCCTTTAAATGGCTCCATAATTGAAAAAAAAACCTTTGTGGATACGACACAAAGATGGCGAAGACGGTAAGTAACTTCCAAGCAGGAGGTTCAACTTTGTCGTCTATCGACGACGTCCTTTTGCGTGCGTTCTTTGCCGTCTTGCACCGCGGTCCCGCCGGCTACTACGCTTCGGAAAGGCTCGGTCGCGCTATCTACACTTTAAGATTGATTGACACTTTAAGATTGATTGAAAAATCATAGGAGGGTTCATCTCTGATTAAAAAACAATCATAAACATGCTCAGAAAGTGTATTGATTAAAACTCTAGTTGAATTTGTTAACTGTGGCTGTGAAAAGTCAATAAAAGCGCCTCAGTTTTCACTGACTGTATTTTATTGTTACTTTCAATTTGCCCATGAAAACAGGTTTTGTACTGTATGCAGTGTGTAACGTCAGCCACAGATTACTCCAAAATGCTACAGTGAAACAAGTTGAAAATCACCTCAGAGGTAGTTGAGGACATGTAGAACAGGAATCTAGTGGAATTTGTAGAAAACAATCTGATTTGGTCTTCTAATTCATATTTGAATTTGCCCATGAAGCATGTTTTGAAAAGCAGATAATGAGCCCGGCCACCACATCCTTACACCTACTAATGCACTCCCCTCCAAAAGAATACAAGCGTTTGGCGAGGTCAGTGGGTCACGGGCTCGATGCATTTATTGCATGCAAAGGATATGGAACGACCTACTGAAACTACTTGGGTCTTATTCACCTTAATTGTATCTGTTCCGATACGTTCACTCGCCTAAAAACGCACTGTGCCGTTCCAAATAAGCTCATCTCCGAAATTGTGTACAAGATCCAGATGTGAATACCTGGAAATAAAATCTGAAATGTGGAATCTGTTGTCTCACATTCCAACTGTCTTCAGCATGCAGCAAAAGTGACAAAATTTGGCCTCACAGTTCCAATGGCTTTGGGATTTGGGAGTGTATGCGGTGTACGGCCCCTGAAAAATTCCTTCTGTGTGTCCGGCTTTGAAAGTGCTTTCGTCTTGAAAGGAGAGCTACCTGTGGGCCATCCCCCTCCACTTGTAAGGCTGTGCAGAGTCCGGGTTGATGCTGATTGCTCTGTCGCAGTCTCGGATGGCCGCGTTGGGCTTCTGCATCTTGATGTAGACGCTGCGCCAAAGAACGGAAACGATTAAAAACCTGACTTTTTTTTTTTCCCTTGCTTTTAGTGGCTGATAATACAGTGCACGTAAATGAGCCTCACCTCGCCCTCTTGGCGTACAGGACGGCCATACGGGGGTTCATCTTGATGGCTTCAGTGAAAAGATCCAAAGCTTTCTGGAGGTTTCCTAAAAGTGGACAACAAAATATGGATAAAATATGTTTTCTTGAAATTTAAACCACACAATTACCAAATCAAAATAAAAACACATGCGTGGACACAAAGTGGACACACCTTCCCCAAGCGCATTAATTGCATCCATCTTTTTCTCATTGGCCTGGTCCATCATCTCCTCTGTGACCTGGGGAACAACAACAAAAAAAGTTTACAAAGCCTCACAATCAGGCCAGTGTTTTTTCTCAGCTTCAGATTCCTGCTCGTCATCTCTTTCACGCAGCTCCAGGCAGAAAGCTCAGAAGAAGCTGACCTCCACAATTTCAAAGTCTCCCATCTCCTGCGGCTCATCGGTGTCGGGCTCGATCACCCCGTCGTCGTCAATTTCTGGGCGGAAAAGAAAAAAAAAACCAAGCGGGACGTGAAATCAGTTCATTTTCATTTTAAAAATGCCGTCCCACATTCGGAACAGAAAGGTTAAGTTGAGGCAACTGGAGGCTTCTTCGAGTCCTGCCGCTCTTCACCAAGACGACCCGGATGGCTGAGAACCTTCACTGATACATTTGGCATAGATACACGATAAGACACCTGACATGTAAAGAGGAAACTGTGCCGCATGATGTTGCTGGCCAGAGATGGGAGACTCGAGTCGCGTGACTTTTGACTCGAGTCGCAAATTTGAGGACAGATAAAAGACAAAAGACTCGACTTGACTTGACTTCGTCTTCATGACTTGAGACCTGACTTAGACTTGAGACAGATGACTCTAAAGGACTTCACTTCTTAAAATTAAATATTTTCATTTTTTTCGCAACCTTTTTTTTCATCGGGTGATAAAATTATGCATGTGGATTTTTTTTTATTTTTTTTTATTTTTAGAGTAAGACACAACTTATTTTACATAGAGCAAAAGTACCTAGTTCACTTTCCTCGCTCTCGGACGACGCGGGAGGCTCAGGAGCTGAGGCTGAAGCTTTTGATGGTGGAGGACCACAGGGACAGCCACCCTACATGTCAGAGTTGAAAAAAAAAAAGAAAAAAAAAGCTCATTGATTTTTTTTTTGGGGGGGGGGGGTTAAAAACAATATAAAAAGCATGACATAGTTAAAACAGCAATGCAATAATTGTTGGTGCGCTGTCCTCACATGGCAAGACTCCTTTTGCTCTGGCTGGGGAGGCAATGTTGCGTCCATGCTGCAAATAAAAACACGTCATCATTTTTTTTTTTTCCTCGCAATGATAATGAATATATATTGCAGCAACCAGCAAATGCAAGTATATCTCCATCTCCCCGCCCCCTCGAGTCTGACAGTTGCCTTATTTGGTTCTGTTTAGGATCCAAGTTCAATTCCAATGAGAGCTGCTCAAAACGCACAGCTCTAAATATTTGCGTCACCGTAGAATACATTGGGAATTTATCGTCCAGGCTTGCGACCAGCTTACATGGTGACCTCTGCTTGCGCGATGCAACGCTAGCTGTGAAACATCGCCCTCTTGTGGCCGCCCAGAATAAATAGCTCATAGGTTGCAGTTTTAATGTTGGGTTTGTTAAGATTTAAGAGCAAATTAAGAAAAAACAGTGGACGCAGAATTGAGACCTACGAGGCGAAAAGTTCAAGCAGATTGATTTTCAACGACTTAATAATATTAATAAAAAAATTGTTATATAAACAGTGTTAGCATGTGGATGATGGACAAAGCGACTATGTTCTCTGGATAATATTTGTATTTATTTATACTTTTTTTTTTTGTATTCTGGTTTATTGATAAGTTACTGTGATCTTTTGCATTACAATCCGGACAGAGTTCGTTTGCAGCAGACTTGGCTCTTACCTCTCCAGCCATTGCCGGAAGAAGCCCAACTCTGGGATATGCAGAAGAGAGGGATTAGCCTTGCAGGCGGTCACGAACTTTTTCAACTCTACCACCTTTTGGGGGTCCATTCTGCTACGCTACTTCCACTTCCGTCGCTCTGGAGTAGGTGGGGGAGCACAAAGCACACAAAACAATGACCACTTCGATTCAACGTCGCTGCCAGCATTCGCAATCCTGCAAACGTCAGTGCGTGCTCCGCTCCTACGCCTGATATGCTAACGTGCGATGACTGGATCAGAATGCGCCACAGCGAGCGTCTCACTTTATTCGCTTCGCATACGTTCGTCAGCACGTTTAGATCGAGGAATGCCTTTCAACCACAGTGCAACATAGTGTTTATATAGTAAGCTCCACGACTAAGAACTTCCTAGAAACGCGCATCTGTCAGTAAAGTGATAGCGCTAACTGCCTGACGCATGATAGCCCAGTTAGCTAACTTCATATTTACGTGAATTAAGCTTAGCGGTTAACCCTAAGCACACACGCGGCTATTATTCGAGACAATACTTAGGTAAACGCACGTGTTTGAAGATGCACAATGAACAACACCCAAAAAGGAAATCAGACCAGTGTTGCCGTAGTGTTTCTTCGCCTCAAAACACCTTCACTAGAGCGTCACCCGTCTTTTCATTCAGGCAAAAGGCAGGGCAGTCCCACAGCTATAGCATAAAATTATGCCCTCAGTAAATTCTGTAAGGTAAGGTATATTCCACCCCATTCGTTTTCAATTTTAAGGCAACGTGTATCGCACATCGAATGATTCATTTAAAACGCACGACAATTAAAATAATAAAATATTTGATGCAATTGCAAGACTTTGGAGTTTCATTATTTTATTCTTTTAAAAAAATATATATATTAATATTAACAAGATATTATTGACATACGACTGGTCAGTCAGCGGCTCCCATAGTGATTAATTTATTTTTGGCATATCACTTCAAATCTTTTGCCAATCGCACCAACTCAGGTGGGACGATGACGTTGAGCCTCCGAGTCAAAATCCAGGGTTATTTTTCCCCAGTGGAGCTCACTGTGCGGCGCTAGCAAACATGGTGGGAACAAGCTAAAGGCTTGACTTACAAACTAGTCGCACGCACTAGCAGCTGTCTGTATGGGTAAGTCCTAAATTCAGGCAAGACAAATGGTCTGTCTTTATGGAGTCAGTTGACATGACTTTGTAAAGTGAGGGCGCGAGTTATCGTTTCTCCTTTCTGGCTGCCGTTGCAGTAGGACGACATGATGTAAGTGGTGCGTGTCCTCCAGAAGCAGCAGCAGCAACAGTATGTTGCCATCAACCGGCACAGTGTTCCGGGCTGCTGTCACGCTCCTGACACGGCCAAGTCCAGGTGAGGCTTTCTATTACTTGTATATTTCATTGTTTTTGTGTCACAGAGCAGCGTAAAGGATTAATGGTTGCCCTCCGAAATGTGTGCCACATGTTAATTAGTTTTCGCTCGCATCAAATGGCATTTAAATCGTGTACACATTTCGTAAATAAGACTTAGGTGCACTGTAACAATTATGATGTGCGTGAATGGGGTTTTCTGAACAATGTGATTTAGTTTTTGTTTTGTTGACGGTACTGTTGAATTCAGAGCAGCCTTGTTGAGTTTAAAGTGTTTGCATCAGAATGTTCATTATGCTCAGTATGTTTGACTGCACACAAATAATTTCAAACTGAATTTATTGAGACGAAACAAAACTCGTTGCCTTTAAAAGTGCATTGTGTCCTATATGAACTTGCAATTCTCGTTGTGCTCGAGCACTCATGGGAACCTTTTACAGTCGCTTTAAGACACACATGCTATGCATTCCAGCCTGCGACAGTGAGCAATGCAAAATGATCATGCCTAAGCTTCTTTCTTGCACTGAGGAAGATTCGCTTCTTCACAACTGGCAGGCTTTGATTTAAATTAAAGATACTCAAGTAGGAAAATCACTGAGGACTGGAAGCTGTAAAGGGATTCCTTACTGTTTTTTTTAAAATATCTAAATTAGGGATGTTAACAATTAATCAATTATCGATTAATTGTCGATTAAGAATGTAATTGATTAAATTAAATTCGTTTTTTTTCACTCATTATAACAGTGTAGTGGCAGGGAAGAACAACTTTTAAACAACTTAAAAAAAAAAAAAAAAAGTTGAAATGTGACCCATTACAAGTCAACTTAAAGTCAGAGGATAAATGTTTAGGGTGTTTTTACTGGTCTCTAATGTCTAAATGGGTCACATTGGACCCTCAATATTATTTAATGATTAAATAATGTGTTCCTGGCACATTTTTCATTGTGAAATTCAGGTTCTTAGGAAAAATTGCCGCTTATCAAATAATCGTCTATCGATCGATAAGGTCAATAAGCTAACGATTAATGAATTAATCGATAATTTGCATCCCTTATCTAAACTTGTGAGAACTGACGTTCGACACAACACGGCGAAACCGGTACACGATATATAAGCAGCCTCCTCCTGTTTGCATGGGCAAAAGCCTTGACTCATGTGTCACGGCGCACCTGCAGGATGTGTGCGGTGCCCGTGCAGAAACATCTCTGTGAAACCAGGCGGTTTGAAGCCGAAGACGGTCCCGCCTCGCTACCTCGGCCAGCCAAGCCCTTACACTCATCCACATCTTCTCAAACACGGTGAGTGTTAAGCTATGACGGAGCGCCTGGACGGAACTCTCAGGGACTGTATTGGGCAGAATCGAACCGACCTGCGTCCACGTGAACCGAAACCAACGCCGCATTTGTGACCTCTGTCCCTCAGGTGAGGTGACCCCGGGCTTGACCCAGACCGAGTATGAGCTCCGCAGACACAAGCTGGCCTCGCTGATCGAGGCCCAAGCTGACAGGCTGGGTCCCTCGGCCTCCTCCGGCAAGCACGTGGTGGTCGTTCTGTCCCACCCAACGCGCTACATGACCAATGACATCCCGTACCCCTTTCATCAGAACCAGGTGTGTCTCTGACGGTGGACTTAGCTATGCGACAACGACAATATTTTGATCACGTCGCACTGTGGGAACCAGTGGAGTTTCCGCAACTGTTAAATAAGTGATTCTGCGACACTCGGCTCTCTCTGGTTTTGTCACTGCGGCACGACTGTGTGTGAATGCAGATGCGCCTCTCTTAACCTTCTACTTCTTTTCCCTCCAATTTATGTTTATACACTCCAGGGATTTTGCAGTCCTAAAGTTTGATTTCTTGACGTTGATTGATTGATTCTAATTTTAGCAAGAAATGCTATATAATGATATATAATGTGATGTGATGTCCGTTATTCAGTGTTGTTATTTAATATTGCATTTTCCAAAGTCTGTATTAGAAACAAATTCTGCCAGGCTGCCTGTGTGGCCATCAAACTAGAAAGAAAGACATTTACAATTGAACTGCTGTTCTTGTGTTGCAGGACTTCCTTTACCTCAGTGGCGTCCTGGAGCCCGACAGTGCCTTGGTTCTTCATGGGAAGGGACGGCCTGACCAGACCATCTTGTTTGTGCCCCGCAGAGACCCGGGCCGGGAGCTGTGGGACGGGCCCCGCTCGGGCAGAGACGGAGCAGCTGCCCTTACCGGCATAGAGAGAGTTCATAGCACAGAGGAGCTGGGGCTCGTGCTGAAAAGCCTCAATGGTGAGAAAACAACGTTTCCACCTGTGCGTGTTTGGCCACGTTCACACTGCCAGCCAAAATCCATTTTTTTTTTTTTTTTATTATTATTTTTTAGTCCATCCAGATTGAAACCGGATGTCTCTTTTGTAGTCTGAACAGTCACAAATCACGTGAAATCCGATTTTTGCAAAACGGATTGAAACCACCTTCGGATGCGTGCGTCTCAGTCTGAACGGCTCCAAACACAGCAATGGGTTTTGACCTTCCGTGACGTCACTGTACGCGACACAAGACCCAATGTGCTAGACCAGAGGGCGCCATTCCGGTTGCGGAGCTGTAACATAATGGAGCAGACAGAAGAAGTAAAAAACAGCAGTGCCTGGACAGAGGAGGAAACTCATTGCCTCATCAGTCTGTGGGGAGATACAGAAGCTCCATTCAAGCCAAGCTCCTTGGCATGTATCGCAACAAGTGCCGCTGTCGCAATGATATGGCGTCATGTGGCCCAGTCTGAACAGAGCCAGATCCCATTTGGACACTTGCTAGAAACAGTGTAAACAGTCAGCCCTAAAAATTGAGATTTAAGAGAGAAACTGATTTGAATCCGATTCACCTGCAGTCTGAACGCAGCTGGTTCGCAGATCTGGTTTGAAAATACCTTGAAATGTTCTTGCCCACAAGTCACGGCGCACCTGCATTATGTGGCCTGCAAAAGCAGTGTCATAGCAAACCAAGGAATGGCAATGTCTCCTCTAAGTGTAAGGACATGTTGGCCTGTCAGAAAAACTGATGAGAAGCCTCAACAATGGCACAGTGCAAGGGGGAGTCAAGCCAAAGCCAAGAAATGTTGTCTTCTGGCTCTCGTTCTCACAGCTATGGAGTAGCAGTGAGTAGATGTACATTTACCATCTGGTGCCGTGGTAAATGCAGCCACCTCACAGAGCAAATGTCAAGTCTGACCCGGAGCATTTCTTTGTGGAATTCTCAGCAAGTGGTTCCCCTCCAAGTACTCGAGCGTCCCTAAAAATGCAATACAATGTGATGCAAGGGTGGTTTAATTTCTAACAGTATTCTATCAGCGCACACATCTACATCACCGTTATTATGTATTTGCCTCAGGTGGATTGTTTTTAGCTTGGCTGGCTACCAGAAATTGTTGACCACGGTCTCCACTGATCTGATGAATAGCAAACTGGCTAACTTTGGAAAATTAGGTCCTACATCCGAAACTCTGAACCGCTATTTTGGTCATACCTGCATTTTGAACTGCGTCAGAAAAGGGATCATTTCAAGTGCGTTCTCCAGTCTGACTGCCGCTCGCTGACCCTCCACCAGGCTCTCTGCTCTGGTACGACGGCTCCCCGCCGGCTCACCCCCGGCTGCACCAGGCACACCTGACTCCCCTGCTGGAGAGCGGGCCCACGCCTCGCGCCCTCAGGCCCCTCATCCACTCCCTCAGGGCCGTCAAGAGCTCAGCGGAGGTGGCGCTCATGCAGGCGGCAGGACACATCAGCTCGCAGGTTGGTCGTTTGAATGAACGTTGCTTCTCATACCAGGCGTCCTGCTTTTCTCACCTCTCTGAGAAAACCTTGAAACATCCAGCCGTTAAAAGGCATATTGCGTCCTTGTGTGTCTTCCAGGCCTTCAGGAGGACAATGGCTCTGTCCCGCGGAGACGTGGACGAAGCTGTGCTCTTTGCCAAGGTAGCGGAAACAAACGTTTCTTTGACGTTTGAAGTTGAACCCGAACCTCTCCGCCTGTACTTCAATCACCTTTTTGTCCCGCCTCCAACTCCTAATTGTGATGCAAACCGTCAGCTAATAACAAATCACTATCGTCTATTGTCCAGATTCATGTAGTCAAATTCAATGTAGCGCTCGGGGGCTAGTTGGCCAAGTGGTGTAAACAAGGCCGCCGTAGCTAGGGTTGCCAACCGTCCCGTATTGGCCGGGACGCCCCGTATTTGAGCCAAAAGAGGCGCATCCTGTACGGGACGTTGTTTGTCCCGGGTAAAGGGAACATGCATATATTTTTTCGTTTGGTTCGCCATGCAGTGTGTGTCTGTCTGCTTGCCTTGGTGTTTGTGTGCTGTATGCGAAGGACATTAGGACCGCGCAGTTGACAGGGAAGGCACAACAGTACTAGCGTATGCTGTGTGTGTTGCAAGGCTGTGGGCGGCGGCACGCATGTCAGTCTGTTTACTTTGTTTCCTCGTGTGGAAAAATGAGGAAAGTCATGAAAATGAAGAAAAAGAGAAGATGATGAGGATGTGGTCCTGGGCCCCGGCCCTTCTAAAAGGAAAAGAGTTGTGTCTTACAACAAAAGGTGGGAAGAAAAACGCAGTTGGGTTAAGCCTGCGAGTGGCGGTCTTCAACAATTAAATAGGTATAACTGTGCCAAAATGCAGTTTTCCATGTGGTTTTGACCGCCCAAAAACCCGATTTTTGAGGTGAGAGTTGGCAACCCTAGCTGTGGCTGAAAATAGAAAAATAATAGTTTTGCAAATTGTCTTTGGCAGCGAGTATGAACACTTGTTTCATACTTTGTTTTCATACATGACTAATAAATTAGTGAATTTAGATTCTGTTAGGAATTTTGTTTTGTGGTTTTCACTGACATGGTTTCGTGCCAACTCATCTAGCTGCGCCTTTGCAGGGCAGTGCACACACACGGCAGGCATGTGGGAGAAAATAAAGGCAGCTATTATAAATGAAAGCACTATTAAAAAAAAAAACAATACGTATGTATATATGTATATATATGTGTGTGTGTGTGTGTGTGTGTGTGTATGTGTGTATATGTACATATATATGTAAATATACACGTGTGTGTGTGTGGAGAGATAGATGTAAAAATATAGTTTTATTTATTTATTTTTTAACAAAACCATTTTTCCAGTTTGACTTTGAGAACCGGATCCATGGTGCCAACTTCCTGGCCTACCCCCCTGTCGTTGCTGGAGGGAATCGAGCCAACACGCTGCACTACATCAACAACAACCAGATTATCAAGGTGACTGTGCCGTCACACACAATGAACTGTATCAGCCCTTCTGCCGAGGATGCGCTACAGTTCAGAGTTTCCCCCCGACTTGTTAGAGTTGTGATCACACGCTTTGCCTTTTCCTCTCCTCCACCAGGACGGTGAAATGGTTTTGCTCGACGGTGGCTGTGAATACTTTGGCTACGTCAGCGATATCACCCGCACGTGGCCGGTGAACGGAAAGTAAGTTTGACCAAGCCGACCTCGACGTGGTAACATCCTTTCACCTGCTGTTCGCTGTCATTTTCTTACATCTGACTGGCCGCCTGTTGCCCCCGCTTCCTCCCTGGGCAGATTCAGCCCAGCGCAAGCCGAGCTGTACGAGGCCGTTCTGGAGGTGCAGCGCTCCTGCTTGTCCCTGTGTTCTCCCGGCGTCAGCCTGGATCACATCTACAGCAGCATGCTGGCGCTGGTGGGACGGCAGCTCAGGCGACTGGGCGTCGTCAAGGCCGCGACCAGCGACGCTGATGTTCTCAAGGTAAACACTGAAAAAGAAGAAATAATTGTGGCCGGTTAATCATATTGTTATTGTTCTTCACAGGATTATTAAGAAAAACAAATCGACAAACGATAAAGCAACTACCTGACTTAATTAGTTACTTTGAAAGTAACAATAAAATACAGTCAGTGAAAACTGAGGCGCTTTTATTGACTTTTCACAGCCACAGTTAACAAATTCAACTAGAGTTTTAATCAATACACTTTCTGAGCATGTTTATGATTGTTTTTTAATCAGAGATGAACCCTCCTATGATTTTACCAGAAGTAACAACACGATTTATTGAGTTACTTGATAAAAGAGGCTGATAGTGTCCTGTGACCTCACTTCTTAAGGAAACCAACCCAACCAAAACCCAGTTTTAGAAATTAGAAATTACTACTAAGAATAATCGTGTGTGTGTGTGTGTGTGTGTGTGTGTGTGTGTGTGTGTGTGTGTGTGTGTGTGTGTGTGTGTGTGTGTGTGTGTGTGTGTGTGTGTGTGTGCGCGCGCACATATATTGAAATGTAGCCTTTACATCTGTTTCTGTCAAAGTACATGTCAAACGAATTGAACTCTGTCTGTCTGTCTGGCTGCTTTGGCTTAAGTGCCATTTAGCCAATGCATTCAGCATAGAGCAGCAGTGTGCTGAGGCACTGTCTCACAGAGCCATTACCGCGTCTGCAGACTCTCAGCCGTCGATGGGAGCCACTCACTTGATCCTCTTGGCCCTCTCTGTCATAACAATTTATACCGGCTGGATGGATGGGGGCCCGAGCGCGGGAAGTCTGATCAATATTTAATTCTAAAGAAACCGAACGGAAGGTTTAGGTATATCGCCCGCAGTCGCACCTCCGCAGTCAATTCATTTTACTCCCATCAAGTTTTGTCAGACAGCAGCAGAAGCGGCAGTTCTGGGTTGCCAGTTGTGTTAACATTTCTATGTTGATAAGTGTGGTACTGAAATCTCATAAAGGTTTCTTCCGCTCTACAACTTAAGACTTTTTCAGTTGATTTCGTGGATTTCACTACCACTTTTGTCCACACAGGGATGTTGGAATCAGCAAAAAACTGAAAATTCCTCACAGCAATTTGTCGTGATTCATCTCTCCAAGTGTTCACGTTTGTTTGTTTGTTTGGTTCACGGTAGGCTGCGCGGCGGTTCTGCCCCCACCACGTTGGCCACTACCTGGGCATGGACGTCCACGACACCCCGGAGCTGTCCCGCTCGCAGCCTCTTCAGCCTGGGATGGCCATCACGATAGAGCCAGGTAGATGCTCTCTAGAGGTCACTGGGGGGATGGTTTGGAAAGATCTCTGATTGGTCAGGGGAACATTTCTTTTTTTTTTTTATTATTATTTTGAAGTTTATTTTAGATTCACAAAATGACTGTGAATAATGAATTCATTCGTTTCAAATGTTTTTATTGAGTCAAAGGATCTTACATACAGCATCTCATTGTAACACTATTCATTTTCTATTAGGCAAAAGTGTTGCAAGATTGAATGAACATATTCATCAAATACAAACCAAATTTGATTACAAAAAAAATCTGAGCTTGTGTCTGGGTGATAATAATAATTTTATTAGAAATAAACATGTCAAAAGGGGGAAACAATATATAATAAATAATAATAGAATTTAAAAAGAAATAAAGGGAAACAATAAATAAATAAAGAGTGGAAAAGTTAGAAATAAGATTGCATAGAAGTTTAGCAGTATTAGTTTCTTACCCCTCCTTACTCCCTCTGATTCCCTTAAACTCTTACCTGTTACTCACTCACTCAGTGCCGAGGGTACCGTGTGTAAGTGTATAGCTACAATTATAATTATTACAGGCTCAATTTATTTTCTAGGGGTTCCTACCTGCAAGATGAGTCTCAAATGGGCGAATAATTAATTCATTGTTTGGGCTAAATTCTGTGAGTCAGATGGGAGTTTGTACTAATTGGTGTTTGTTTAGTAGCTTGCGACGCCTCTTGAATCAACTGCCAAAATGTACAAATCGTTTAATGTTCAGCCTCATTTTTGTTGAAAACCAAGGCAGGAAGAGACTACAGCCAGCTGCCCCCCCTCGCAAAAAAGTGGGGAAAAGAAAGAGAAAGAAACTGTTAGCTTAGCCACTGCTGAAGAGATGAGTGTGGGTGCTGCAGCTTCAGCTGCAGCAGTGTAATAACTACTGGATGCCATTGACATACTTAAACAAAGAACCAGCGGCAAACGTGCATCTTTGCCACGTGCGGTGTGACATAATCGGAGACCAACGGTCAGCCTTCTCACTGCCACTGCAGCTGAAATTCTGGCAGGTACAAGTGTACATGTTGGCGTGTAAAAATCCTGCGACGCCTGTCTTGACGTCAGCGAGTCGTGATGACAGGACGAGATGACCGATCGGGGTTTTACCCGGGTTGAGACGTGTGGTTTGGTCCATCTCCAGACTAATGGCGTCCAATCTGACGCGTGACTAACGACAAAGAACGGTTGTGTCGTGTGACCCTGGCGTCACAACGTGTCCTAGCTTACCTTGGCCCAACGATGGATGTCTACCAACGTGTCTGTGAAGGTTCTCCATCATCCAGGTCATCTTAAAGTAGAAGGGTTGAGTTAGGGCAACTGGACTCGAAGATGTTTTGCCTCTCATCCAAAAGGCTTCTTCAGTTCTGAAAGGTTCTGAAAGGTGTTGGAGAGTAACCGGTGCCTGGGACTCTCCCAACATGGAATTACAATCGTGGAAATTTGATTGTCTTTAATTTACACCTATTCTCTATTTACTCTTCTGTCCCAGCGCCAGCTTCCGTTTGATTGGTCACCGCCTTCTTATTTTTCTCTGTTCTATCCCAGGCTTGTACATCAGCGAGGACAACGACCTGGCGCCAAAGCGTTTTCGCGGCCTGGGCGTCAGGATCGAGGACGACGTGGTGATCCAGCAGCCCGGCGCTCCTCTGGTCCTCTCCCGCGATGCACCGAAGACCATTGCCGAGGTGGAGCAGGCCTGCGCCCAGAGATAGAGGCGGCACGGGGAGGGCAAGCGTGGCGGCGGCGTCCAAAGAAGGCCGCGTACGTTTGTTTTCATATTCTCCTTCCAGCCGCCAGATCGATCGGGTTCCAGCCCCCCCCGCGGGGGAGTTAAATCCGGGGCGTCTGCAGAAGCGTAGATGTCTGGTTTTGGAAGATTATAGATCACACGTACGGGTGGGTTTGTTGTTTGTTCGGAGGAAACGAGTGGATCGAGTTGCAGTCGGTCACAGGTTCGAGCCTGCTGACGCGTCCCCCTTGAAAACTGCAATCTGGACTGTAGTGCAGTAACACCATGTGAAGATCACTCATGATTTTCTATTATAAGTGTATGTCAAGATGTGATGGTGCTAGAAGTGACTGAGGTCTGACACTGAGCTCTGAGTTTACCTCCTGTATCAAAAACACACACAGCTTTAAGCACTGCGTCATTTAACTTATTTTATTCTACAATTTTTGTTTTTCAGGCCACGTTTTTTCTGATTTTCTCCCATCATTACATTTTTTTTTTTTTTCTCCTGGTGGTGCGAAGGGGGGGGCTTTCACCACTGACACCTGGTTTTCACACTTGGTGTCTGTACTAGAAGAAAAGAGAGGCCACAAATGTATTGTGTGAGCGCTAATTTCTTGTGTGCTACAAGATATTAGTGTTTCTCCCCTCGCACACAGGAAATGTGTAACTGTCACCAGATCCAAAAGACCACGACAACCAAATATTTGTGCACATCAGCGTAACTGTCATTTTTTTTTCTTGGCTGTGATGAATAAAGAAGATTTTATAACTGCTGCGTGAAGTACATGTAGAATTATGGCACTGCGCTGACATTGAAAAGTACGTTTCTGACATTCATACTGAAACCTCTTGTGTAGTTTGGTGTGTATGACGGCGTTGTCTTCTATGCAAAAAAAAAAAAAAAAGTTATTTTGATTTCAGTTGAGATATTTGAGTGTGTAACCAGGAACCTCTCAATGCAAAAATGCAAGACTGACGTGTGTTTCAAAAGAAACCATGTGTCAACAATAAATTCTGTTGCAAAAATGAAAATAATTCACATGTTCAGTTTTGGAGTGTTTCCTTTTCAAATTCAATCAAGAATTTGTGTACAACTGCTTGGTGATTACTAGTGTTCAGACATTTTGTTCCTACCTTAATGGCAAATACCAACATTCACGTTGCAAAAACATCGTGAATGCACTCTGCACCTTGTGGTGATCTCTGTGTCCCGAAATCTGCCACGATGCCAAGTTGAATGTATTCCATGTCTTACCTGCGGTTTAATGAGACTGTTGTCTGGATGCAGAGTTGCTGGTAACCCAAGGGAAATAAAATGAGGATTTCCAAATTCTTTGTTGAATTGCTTTCTCCTGACAGAATTACATTCGGTGAAATATGCTTTATGCAAGACATACGAGCACCTTTACAAATACAAGTCGAGTAAAACATAAACATGCGTGTAAGGAATCATTTTTGGAGTCATTAGTGCAGAAGGCCCAATATGAATGAGGGACATGCGGCACAGTTTGGATTAACTCATCCAGTATATCGACTGTATTTCTATTGCCATTGAAGGGCTGTTATCATACCATCAAAAACTGCTCAATTAGTTCCAAAAAATACTTATATGCTGTAACTGTATTAAATATCGTTTGTCAACAGTAATCTAGGGCATTTTCTCTCAGCGTTTTCTAGAGTTAAAAATTTTTTTTGCGTGCTTCTAGTGGTGGCAGGAGAAGGCCGTGACTGTTGCACCCTAGCCTTAAAAACCACCGAAAAAGACAACAGAACTGGGACACGTTCTGTCTGGTGTGGCTGACGACATTTCAGGAATTTGTAAATACTTTGAAAAAAGTCTTGACGGAACACGTTCAAGGTCAACGGGACAAACAACTGCGCGGAATCAAACTGTTTTTACGGGAACAGGTAACAATTTCTTACTAGGTGCTAACAATTGCGACTACAAATGCGATACAGTTTTGCGGAGACACGATTGATGTTAGCAGTTGCATACAGTTGTATTGTGTACGATGACGCACCCTCCTCAATTCATTTCAGAGGCTTTTCAATGCTCTTCTTTCATCCCCACTCATTTTGAAATTGTAGGCATCTGGATATGAGAGCGTACAGTATGTGAAGCTGAAACTCAAGACGGCACTCATCCTTGAAGAGCAGAGTTGTAGGCGACTACTTGAAGACGTTTCACCTTTCATCCAAAAGGCTTCCTCGGTTCTAAAAATAGTTTTGGGAGTCCCAGGTATTTAACCTCAGTGGGGAACACCTTCGAGGTGGTTCTGAGGGTTGCCCCACTTCACCAGCATGCAAGGGGTTTTGTTGCACTGGTAGTTTGAAACCCTTTAATGGGTTTTTACCCCACCTTGTGGGATGACTCTGATCAAAGAAGGGTCGCTTCAGTTGAGCGTGGACGGCTTCTTTCGCACCTCTCTAAAACCATCTGTCCTCCCTTTGCAGGATGTGAACGCTGGAATCCTTGAATGACTTTTCTCCTTCAAAAGCAGTCCTGAAGTAAAATACACCTATGCAAATAAAATGGGGTAGAAGATACTGCGCTACAGAGGCGGCGGCACCTCTGAACGACTGCTATCTGCAAGTGTAACTTTGGTGTTACAGTAGCACATTGAAGTGCCTATCAGCTTATTTGGTCTTAACTTTGACTCTTGCATAATGCAATATATGTCCAAAGATGTATAACTGATTAAAACATAAAATGATGTGGTATTTTTTAAAATAGATTTAAAAAAACACGAGATAACACAAGATTTGTCCAATCAACACCCAAATAACTAAAGATAATTAGTTATATTTTCAGTATAACTGATTAAAATAAACAATCAGGGTTTGTCCAATTAACCCAAAAATACTTTTTGAACAGGCATCCACAATTTAAATGTTTTCTATGGGCTCTTCATGAAAAAGATACATGAAATAAACTCATTATTTTTTTTATTTTTTTTTTAAGAGTTTCATGTCAGGTTCCTGGCTTTCAGATCTTTCATATTGAATTTAGTTTTTATTTGTTGTTGACATTGAATTCATATTATTTCGCACACTTAATCAAACAATAAACAATTCGGTCACATTGTTGCAACAGTTTTTTGTTTTTTTTTAAATGCGGTTTTGGTTTAAAAGAATGGCTGTACATATGACATGATAATAATTATTATTTTTTTAATCACTTTTGTTGAATTGACTTCAAAACCGGTGAAAAGGGGGTTAGGCTTAGCCTTCCTTTCCCGGGATAAGACAGGGAATAATGGGGAGCGAACGGTGGAGCTCGACCGTCCCCCTTACCGAGCGGCGCTAGCGCGGAGAGCCTGCCGGTGAAGACCGTGGAGGAGGGGGAAAAAAGAGAGATAGGAAGAGAGAGAGAGAGCGCGCACGGAACCGGCTCACGGACAAACCCGAACACCCACGAAGACTACCCCCCTCTTCCTCGGCTTCCCCCCCCCACCCCACCCGCCTCCCTTTTCACGCCTAATGTTGCCGTGCGCCCCCCTCCCCCCGTATCAGAGGAGTAGAAACAACAAGCCGCCATTTTGTTTGTGCGGACGGACCGTCAGAAACAGGAGGAGATAACCGAGAGACGGAGCCACTCCGGTGTCGGGACGGCAGGACAGCCCGCGACGGTCAGCGAAACGTAGCCCCGCGCCGCGACACGGGGGAGAAAACCGGTGGCGGAGGGACACGCGCTTCGCCCCCCAGCGGAGAGCCGCCGCCGACGACGACCAAAAAGGGACGAAGGAGAAGAAGAAGAAGCCGAGGCGGTGATATATAAAATACGTGTGCATGAGAAGGAAGCACTCCGAAAAATCCCAAGGAAGGGGGGGGTGTTTGCGAGAGCGGCGGAGAGGCGGAAGAGGGCAATATATTAATCACAGCGAGGGGAGAGAGGGGAGAAAAGCGGCGGAAAAAAAGGGGGAAAAAACATCAACATGAGAAATGGTCATGTCTCCGTCGCGGAGGAAGGGAAGAGTCCGCATAGAGCATTATTTAAATAAATTGCTGCCGGGTAGACGGGAGAGGTGGAAAGAGTGACGGGTTTTTAAAAAAGAAAAGGGGGGAATTTGGCCAGGATCAACGCGAAGGGGGGGCCGTTCTCCATCACAAAGAGTCAATGAGAGCATTTTCTTTTTTCTTTGGTCTGGCCAAAATATTATTTTAGCAAGGTGTGTGTGCGTGCGTGTGTGTTTTAACGCGTGCCGATGTGAAGCCTTCATCCGAAAATCAAGCGATAGCCATAATTTCTCAGCGAACCATCTTCCCCTTTTTCGCTCGTTTTTTTTTCCTCCGTTCTCTCTCTTGGCCAGTCGTCGCATAGTTGCAACCCGCTCTTCGTTTCGCGTCTCGTCTATTCCTCCTCGTCCTCAATTATTTCACTTAACTTGTTTTTAATCCGGAGAATGTCGAGCGTTTGACGCCACTCAAACCAAACCAAGGCGAGCTGGGGAAGGGGGTGGGGGGGTTCAGGAGCGCAAGATAACTCACCCGCCCTCCCTGGAAAAACACAACTAATTGGATCAATCTGACTAGTAAGCGACTGATTGGCAATCTCAGCCGCGGTTGCCCCCCCGAGCCCACGCGCCCAACCCCTTGGTTGTGTCAATCAAGTGAAGTCGCCCAAAAGCCTTTATTTCTGCTCAGAGATTCTCTTTCCCAAAGCGCCGCTGACTATTCGCGCAATACGGAAAAACAACAACAACCAACAACAACGTGCAATACAAGCGAGTTATTTCTTGCACGGGTCGCTCGCTCGCGAAAAAACAAAAACAAAACCGTGCACAGTTTGCACGAGAAGTCACGCATGGGATGTTCGTTTGCCATAGATTCCCCCTCCGTTGCAAGCGAAGCGACTAACCTGCGAGTTGTCTCCGCTCCCTCTACAACGCAACACAACACGGGTTTTCGGTCACATTACCGAGCGCTTCTCTCTCTTAACTAAAAGCGCAGTCGCTTGGACCCCCAACCCCACTCCACCAAACCACCCCACCCCCTACGACTTTCTTGTTTTGGAGACGAGTTTGGAAGCGGTGGCATCGGTGCCAGCCAGCCAAAAGATGCCCGGGCAAAAGAAAGACTCGTTAATGCAACCGCGGATCTAAAAAAGCTGTTGCGCTCCACCTCCACTACCAACAACCCCACCATCAAGCAAGAAGTTAAATCGGGAACAATCCCGGCTATGATCGTAGTTCTCATCCCAGTGGTGGCCCGGCCAAGTGGAGCGATCGGAGAGCTGAAATACGGGATTTGTCCGCTGGACGATGGTGCGTCGTCGGCTTGAAGGCAGCAGCAGCAGCAGCGCGGTGGACGGTGGTCCCTTCGAGGCGGGTTTTGTCGCAGAAGAGGAGGCTACATGAGGTTTCCCGAGGGCCGCACGCTTGCCTTTTCCGCCGACTCCACCTTCCCACCACCACCACCTCCTCCGCCTCCTCCTGTTCAAATCTGTGAAGAAACAAAATCTCCCGACAGGGAAAGGGGGGGCTGATATCTGCAGAGTATAGACCGGGGAGGGACGTATCTGAGGGAGAGTTGAAACATTGCCGTCTTATCCCCTACCGTCCCCCCCGAGCGGTGGGGGGAAACGATTTGAACATTGTTTACAAGGAGCCAGGAGGGGGGACGCAATAAGGGAAATACATTTGACCCCCTTTTTTGTGGATTTACTGTTCTTTTTTTTTTTAATTCGTCAAAAATATGGCCGATAATGTCTTGGAGTCCGGCCCGCCTTCAGCCAAGAGGCCCAAGCTGTCCTCTCCTGCTCTCTCCGTGTCTGCAAGTGATGGAAACGGTAAATACACTTTCTTTCATTTATACGATCTGGGCAAATGTCTCTTTTCCTTTAATTGCCACACGGTGTGTTTCAATACTTTGCTTCTGGAGCCACTGTAGAGTTGAACATCAACTTGGTTTTGCTTGATAGTTGCTTCATAAACTAATGTTTTTAAACCTTTCGACTGCCACACTCGGGAAAACAAAGCGATGTGCGAAACTGGTCCGCTACGAACAAAATAAATGTTGGTACTATCGACTGGAGCAACTTTACGCCAGGGATGTTTTGATGTGCTAGCCTCAACAGGCTAACTAGCCACTTACTCTGATGTCTACCTCCAAACAATGGAATGGTCCGGGTCGCCCCGGTTAGCTTTAAACTTGCCGAGTTGCGACTGGCGCTAATCAACTGGAGTGATGGAAAGGCAAACGCCTAAAACAACGTCCTTCAATAAAGCAATGCAAATGGAGTTAGACCTGTTTTTCTGTGCGAGCTTTAAGAGAAAGTAACGGTAACCGAGCGAGCTAGCTTGCTAGCAAGCTAACAACCGGCTCAGCTGAGCTTGGTAGCTGGCTAGGCAAAAAAGAGTGTTGGATAAAAAACTTTCTTCGCACGTTTGGTCATTGAAATGTCCTTTCAATGCGCACTAACGAACTTTGAAGCCAACAATAAAGAGCCATGTATCTGTATTTTTCGTGTTTGCCTCACGCTGTTTACCCACAACTCGGACTTCTTTCGCAAACTATTGTATCCCCACCAGCTATTGTTCGACACTTAACCAAAGTTGCGCAAAGCGTTGTTGAAGAGACCGCGCCGTCGCGAGCAGATTTCAACTTTCATCGCGTTCAAAGACGAAAGAGCATCCGCCGACTCAAAATCCTTGCCCGTCGCCTCTTTTGTACAAGTGCTTGTAGTTTCTCATTTGTTAAACCAACGAAGCCTATTCTTGCTCCCCGTCCATTGTCTGGTTGAAGGGTGACACTGCTGTACTTGTTGCTACGTTTCTTTCAGACCATCATTCAGACCTTTATCCACGCATTATTAATGAAATTAATAAAACGAACTTTAATCATTTTAATTGATATTTGTAACCCCCCCCCAAAAAAAAGTTAGCTAATTTTTTTATTGTACGGTAAAGTGCTGCAAACCTCTGGCTGTAAACAAAACTATAAGCTATAATAACATTGACACCAGTGAAAACTGTTGCCACTGCATGTCACTTTGTCAAAATATGATATACATGGCACCTCTGTGGCAGACCTTTACGCTCAAAAGAGTAATGCCAAAGTGTAGTACATTCACTAATGGCTTTCTAACTTTGTGTGTGTGTGTGGGGGGGGGGGAATGCAACTTCTTCTCTTTTATCCAACCCCTCAACTCATCGTGCGCATCAATGTCAGTGAGTTATGGTGTCGATGCCCGGTGACATATTTTAGCTTGCTTTTTTAGAATGAAAAGTTTTCTCTTGCATGGAAAAAGTCAAAGAGAATTTGAAAAGTTCACATCCATCCTCCCTCTTTAAAACTCGACTTATACACTACCGCACCTCCCAAGAAATCAAGCTTTGGTTCGGACGTTGTGAATGATACTGGCTCGTTTGCTCTCCTCCCCAAAGCTACAACTCGGGGCCGTGAGCGCAAGTCATTGTATTACTGCTACTGTCGTATACAACTTGCCAAAATCAGAAAATATCTGAAATGCCTTTCCTCATCTATGACTGACAAGAATGCTATCCTCTCTCTCTTCCCTTCACAATTCTGTGTTGTGAGAGTGTATATTGTACAAGTGCGTCCAATGAAGAAGTTCCCAGTGCGGAGGCTTTGGCATAGAGTGCTGCGAGGAGCCAGCAAAGACTCCTAAATCAGGCTCAAATCAGCATCACTGGCTTTTGAGACTTGACTGCCTTGGTTTGCCACCTAATTGTTTGTCAATTTCTTTTTTTCAATATGCCCACCACTAAGACAATTTATTGCCCCTGCAACAAGTCTTTCTCACAATGTTCCACATGTTAGGGTTGCGTCTTCCTCTCATAAAAACTACATTTTAACCCCCCGACTTTGCATCTTTCCCTCCGTGCGGCAGATTTCGGTTCGCTCTTTGAGCTGGAACACGACCTGCCGGATGAGCTCATCAGCTCGGCCGACCTGGGCCTCACCAACGGGGGGGATTTCAGCCAGATCCACACCAGCCTCGCCAGCCTCGGAGGAGGGCTCGGCGTGGGAGGCCAGGATGCAGCTGCGAAACACAAGCAGTTGTCGGAACTGTTGCGTGCTGGAGGCCCGGCACAGCAGGGGGGACCCACATCCAACAGCACAGCACCAGGGGCTCCCATGAGAATGATGGGAGGTGTCGGCGTCTCCCCGGGTGGACCTCAGGGCATGCACCCCCAGGCTCAGCAGCAGCAGCTGCAGCAGCAGCAGCAGCAGCAGCAGCAGCAGCAGCATGGACTAATGCAGCAGGTCGGGATGGTTGGAGGAGTTTCGGCGATGAACCGGGCAGCCGCCATGTCGGGGGCCCAGAAAGGCAACCCTGGACAGCAGCAACAGCAGGGCCTGATGGGCGGCCAGGTGATGAACGGCTCGCCAAGAATGGGTTACCCCGGGAATGCAAGCTTAGGTAGCAATAGCAATCTGCTGGCCGAAACCCTACAGCAGCAGCAGCAGCAGCAGCAGGGGGGTCAGCAACTGGGACCCGGGGGTCAGACGGCGATGCGACAGCAGCAACCAGGAGCAATGAACAAGGTACACGCTGATATCCCTCGTCTGCAACCCTGGGTTTAACTTTGCTACTTGGGCATGTTAGGCGCACGTAAAGGCAATATTACGCACCAGTGTAACTAGTGATTTTTTTTGTTTTTTCATTGCTAGTCGGCGATCTACAAGATCTGTGTTAATTGATTGACCGCGCACACACACACACACACAAGTGCTCTAATGCTTTAGAAATAATCTAAAACCAATAAAAAAAAAAAGGCAAATGTTGAGATCCTTTTCTGACTGCTAACTTATGTCCGTACCATGATGCTATTATATCCCCATTCAAATGTTTCCTTTCCTTTCCCTCCACTCTGCTCCCTTTCAGATGAATATGATGGCCAACGCGGGCCCCTATGGTGGTCCGTACGGCCAATCTGCCGGCCAGGGGATGCCTGGAGCAGGGCTGGGCCCACAGCTCCAGAACAAGGCGGCCATGCCCAACAACATCGCCAACCAGTTCAACATGGACAAGAAGACGCCGCCTGGCCAAGGCATGCCCGGCATGGTGAGCTGGAAAAAGTGGCCTCTCCAAACTGCACCGGCAGCGTGTTCTCGCGCGAGCGCGATGCGGCTTTTCCAGCGTCCAGTCAAAGATGAAACAATTGGTTGGAAGGCTTTTCTGAATTGTTCAAAAGCAAAATGGGAAAAAAAAATAAAAAAATCTCATGTCCGTTTGGACCCGCGATTCAAAAGTGAACGGCAGGCGCACAGGTACTTCACTGCAGGGACTTACTGTGCAGAGAAGTGAATGATTTACAGGAACACGCGGCCGGCTCACAAAAGTACGGGTGTGGTTTTTAATGTCCCCCCGCCCCCCCACTTTTATTCTTAACTCAGATTCATTCAATGACTTCTCATAGGCATGTTAAACACACCCTGTGTGTGTGTGTGTGTGTGTGTGTGTGTGTGTGTGTGTGTGTGTGTGTGTGTGTGTGTGTGTGTGTGTGTGTGTGTGTGTGTGTGTGTGTGTGTGTGTGTGTGTGTGTTGTGTGACTAGAGGCCGTTCCAAAACATTTTCAGAGGTGTGGCTATTTTCAGCAAACGTAAACACTCCCTTCAGATCGCGACGCAACAACACGTCCAACCAACCTGTTTTATCCTGCATCAGTTAAAGTTTAGCTCTTTTTTTTTTTTTTTCTGTGCTAGATTTTGGCTTCAAAACCAAGGTGACTGTCGATACTGCTGATGAATCACTTGAGGCCTTTACGTATTTCCCCCAGTGGCGCTGTTCAGATTGATCCAGACCTTGGTTTTGGACAAAGTCAACCAAGTCGCTGTACCATCCTACATCTGCACCTTTTGGAGATTTTGTGTCCCATAAGCAGCGATTGGGTAATTTAATGTAGACAATTGAGAAAGTTGAAAGACTTACTGGATGGCACCACTCTGTAGACGGACCGGTGTTACTGGCGCCTCGCTTGAGTGGATGAATTGAACAATTTTACCTCAGAGTTGTTCTGCAAAAAAATCACTGCGTTTACATGCACAGCTCAAAATTCAGTTTTCTGGCCTAATCGGACTTCTCTCCTCGTCCCGGTTTACACGCAGCTGAGAAAATCGCATTATTCACGGCAACGTGTCCCCCTCCCCAACACTAGGGGGCAATACGAGTCTTTTCGGCGTGTTAATTTCTGGTTGACCTCTCTCTATAACACCGGTGTAGTGTCCGTACTGCTCTTCAATTTAACGGGTTCTCAAGTCGCAGTCTCACATCTACCAGCCGAATGACGCACAGGTCGTTTGAGAAACCTTGCGGACTTGGGAAGTTGTTCAGAGCCCCCGGGAAGTAACTACGAGCGCCAATTCCACTCCAGGTGCGTTGTTCTGTATGAACTGGCGACTTGTGCAGAGCACCGTGTCGTTGCACAAATTAACTGGAAAGGTTTGCATGCTGCTTCTGCGAAGGAAGGCTTGCGTCTTCAGTTGTATACGAACCCACAAAAGCTCCACGAGTTTAAGGAACCTGTGCCTTGATTGTTTTTGTTGTTTCCGGGGGCGTGGAGCACGCGCGCATGCATCGTCCAGTTAAACTCCGACTAAGGCGCAGTATACACGAAGGAGAAATTCAAATTCCAATCGCATCATCTGGGTGTCCAACTCCAATCGGAGTTCTCCAACTCCGATCTTAGTCGAACTGAAGCGTTGACATGCACTTCAGTTGACCCGTCATAGTCGGACTAACGCGATAATTTGGTTTTCTCGAGTGTCACGTAAACGTAGTGACTGTCGCACCGCAGCTGGAAGGTCAATATTTCTCCCAAACACTCATTTAAATTCCACTTTACGCTTCTTCTTGTTTCCAAGGCGTCTCAGCAGCAGCAGCAGCAACAGCAGCAGCAGCAGCAGCAGCAGCAGGTGCAGGTGCAACAGCAGCAGCAGCAGCCGCCGCCCGGGTCGGCGGCCGGCGTACCCCTCGGCGGAGCTTCCCCGGCGGGAGGCGGAGGGGCCCCGGTCGGCCTGGGCGCCGTGGGAGCGGGCCCCGGCGCGGCGCCCCCGACGGCCGACCCCGAGAAGCGCAAGCTGATCCAGCAGCAGCTGGTCCTCCTGCTGCACGCGCACAAGTGCCAGCGGCGCGAGCAGGCCAACGGCGAAGTGCGGCAGTGCAACCTTCCCCACTGCCGCACCATGAAGAATGTGCTCAACCACATGACTCACTGCCAGGCTGGCAAGTCCTGCCAGGGTGAGCCTTTTTTTTTTTTTCTTCGAATCCTCCCGCTTTGCCGCTCCGGCGCTCTCGGCAACGCTTGGCAGCGTGGAAACTTCTCGCGCGGCGGTGGCGGCGGCACCGATTCCTCTCTCCATTGCGCTCATTCTTCATTCTCTTCATTGTAGTTTTTCTCCCCTCTGTCTCGCCGGCTGTTCAGTTGTAATTTATCTTTCCCTCCCGCTTCCTCCGGACTGAAATTTATTGCTCTCCATGATTCATTCTGTAACTTTCTGCGGCATCTTCCCCTCTTCTGTTTCCCCTGTATCATCCGAGAGCCAATAACTCACATCTTTCACTCGCTTTCTTTGTTTAAACTTCTTGCTTTTTTCACTCACGGGTCTCTCTCTCCTCTCTCTGTTCTCCCGCAGTGGCTCACTGTGCCTCATCCAGACAGATCATCTCCCATTGGAAGAATTGCACGCGACACGACTGTCCTGTGTGCCTCCCGCTGAAGAACGCTGGAGACAAGAGAAATCAGCAATGTGAGAGGCAAAACGATCCGTCTGTCGCCCTGAGTTGCTTAATGTTTCGTTCCGAATCTCAATCCCACCCCCCCACCCTCTTTTCCTTTCAACAGCGCTTGTCAACAGCGCTGGGGTGGGCCTGGTGAACTCCATCGGTCCGGGCGTTCCCGGCGGCCAGTCCAACGCTGCCAACATGAACCCCCCCAACCAGATCGACCCCAGCTCTATCGAGAGGGCGTACGCTGCCCTTGGCCTTACCTACCAGGGCAACCAGGTGCCACAGCAGCCTTCACAGGCCAACATGCCAAACCAGGGCGGGCTGCAGGGCCAGCCTGCCATGAGGAATCTCAACACGATGGGTCAGTTTGAAACGCCCCCTCGTTTTTTTTTTGTTTTGTTTGGAGTGTGAATGCCTATTTCCTTATGCCGACGTCACCTGATGTGATGTTTCTCACCAGGTGGAAACTCCATGGGAGTGAACGGCGGCGTCGGTGTGCAGCCTCAAAACCAGCAGTCCAACCTGCTGCCGAATGCCTTGATGCACGGCAATATCAATGCGCAGAGGTAGGACGGCAAGATAACTGAAATGCCGACCGGAGCTGAAACCTATTCGTAATCCCTGTAAGTGGTCCGTCTCGCTCCCTCCTCATTTTTCGTTTGCTTCGTCTCGCAGTTTGTTGAGCGACGGCCTGCCCAACTTGGGTTGCATGCCCACTGCGACTCCGCCCTCGGTGGCAGGCATGCGGAAGTCCTGGCACGAAGACATCACTCAGGATCTCCGCAACCACCTCGTCCACAAGCTGTGAGTGCACTATGACAATGCTTCCGATGCCAAACACACATTTGCTGTGTCGCAAAGAAACCAAAAATCAGTGCGCTTCTTTTGTGGTTGTATGTAGTCTTATTCTTGATTGGTTCTGCTTAGGGATGTTAACGAATAATCGATTATTGATTAAGAATTTACTCGATTAAATTCAAATATTCACAATTAATTGAACATTTTTAACACAGCTAGATATCATTATAACAGTGTAGTGGCAGGAAAGGGCAATCCACCTGTAGATACTGTGACGGTCATAATATACCTAGAACAACAACTTTAAAAAAAAAAATAATAATAATAAAGAATGAAATGTGACCCCTTAGAAGTCAACTTAAAGTCAGAGGATAAATGTTTAGGGTGTTTTTACTGTTCTCTAATGTAAAAATGGCTCACATGGTGAGCAACATTATTGAAATGTTAAATAATGCGTTCCTTACACATTTTTTATTGTGAAATTTAGGTTCTCATGAAAAATCACAGCTGATAATCAACTTAGTTTTTCGATCGATCAGCTAATCGTTAACTGATCGATAAGGTCAGTCAACTAACGATTGATGAATGAATCCATCATTTGAATCCCTGGTTCTGCTGCTCGGTTTTATACTGTGAATGTTGTTTATTGCTGTTTGCACGATCTTTAGCATTGCCACTTTTACATTACTTAAAAAGAAGGACAACCGTGCGTGTGACAAATAATGATCTTGAATCTTGAATCACACTTGCCTTGGCCTCTCGTTTAACCTCCTTGCATTCTTTGTGCACGCTTGCGGAGCAGAGTGCAGGCCATCTTCCCCACTCCCGATCCAGCTGCACTCAAGGATCGACGGATGGAGAATCTGGTCGCGTACGCGCGGAAAGTTGAGGGCGACATGTACGAGTCGGCGAACACGAGGGTAAGACACCCGCGCGCACGTCGTCGGACTTTAAAAACACCAAGGGCAGGTCCTCCATTTCTGCCTGAATGCGATGTCTGAAGTGTTTCAACGCCTCTCTCCCTCCGCCAGGCGGAGTATTACCACCTGCTGGCAGAGAAAATCTACAAGATTCAGAAGGAGCTGGAGGAGAAGAGGAGGTCGAGACTCCAGAAGCAGGGCATGATGCCAGGCCAAACTGGCATCTGCTCCCCTGGCCTCCCACCTCAGAGCCTGGGCCAGCCGCCCATGCCCCCTGTGCAACCCCTTAGTGAGTAAACATGCTGTTTTACATCTGTTGCACACTTGTGCATCGGGCTCAAGAAACTAGGAGAGAGGAGCTCTGAAAGAGTTTACCACGATCTGAAGTAATGTGTAGCTTCTGCTAAACCCTTAATATATGTTTAATAATGTTCATAAGAATTCTAATGGGAGCTTTGCCATGTTATGACCGTTTAATTTTGCTGTCCAGTGAGGTTTTTAGTGGATCTTCAACATGACAGAAAGTTTGACTTGAGGTGTGCATCATATCATTCAGACGGTCCCCACGCCGATCCGTCCATGGTCAGACCAAGTGGGCCCAACCAAATGGTCAGCAGGATGCAGAATCCAGCAGGTGAGACTCATAGACGTGTTTTACCTGTTGTCACCTCAAGAAATGCATTGTGCAAAAGGTACAACAGCAGTTGTTTTGATAACACCGTTTCCCACTTTCTCCTTTGCGCACAACTCTTGCAGGAATGAACCAATTTGGCCAGATGGGGATGCAATCCATGGGTCAGAGGTCAACGCCGCCTCTCCCCCACAACACTTCAGTGAACCAGGTTGGTCACATGTTACGTTAGGTTTCTATGAGTAAACCAGAAGAAGCAGTTTCAGTTTTTCGAATCTTTTTTTTTATTTAATTTTTTTTAATGATTGGCAATGCTGTGTCATTTCAGATGGGCGTGGGAGCGCCGAGGATGGGTCAGCCCAATGCAGTGCAGTTACAGAACCAGTACCTCCCTCCAGGCCAGTTCCCTGGGTCCAGTCCAGGACGGGGTTCTGGCATGAATCAGCCCGGAGCGCAGACTGCTGTCCCAGTGGTATGGATTTCAGTCAATGGATCTCATATCGTATCTAGGTTTTTATGGAATTTATGTGCTCGGAAAAATCTCAAGCGTAGTTTAAATCAGGTGCCAGTTTGGCGAATAATTAACTAAACCTCTGTTGGATTTGCCCAAAATGTGTTATATCCTGCATTTATTGGTCACAGTTGTTTCCTAGCTTTGTATGGGAGTTTTAAAAACCATTTTCTAGTCTTAGTGGACACTTGCATATCATCGCTTCATGCGCGGTTTCTCTGCGTTTGCTGCAGCAGAACCAGATGTCGACGCCGCCTTCCCTCCCGGCCAGCAGCCCAACGGCGCAGTCCGCCTCCACCGCGCCAGGCCTGGGAACCCCCGTAGGACCCATGGGACCCGGCAGCGCCAGCGGGGCAGGGCCCTTACCGAGCCTCCCTCCGTCCTCCACTCCCAGCCAGCCCAGCCCCTACCCACACTGTCCACCCCTACGCACCAACTCCCCCTCCCCGGCACGCAGCATCACACCTCAGCCGCAGCACACGCCCCCCGCCTTGCCGCGCTCCCAGACCCCACAGCCACGGACGCCGGGGACTCCCCAGCTGCCCCCTCCTCCGCAGCAGCAGCAGCAGCAAGATTCTTTGCAGCAGCAGCAGCAGCAGCACCAGCAGCAGCAGCAGCAGCAGCAGCAGCAGCAGCAGCAGCAGCTGGGGAAGGGGAAAGGGAAGGGGAAGGGGAAGGGGAAGGGGGCGAACGCGGACAAAAGCGGTCAGCATCCACAGCTGAACCAAGCAGGGGTGCCCCCCGCCGGCCCCCAACCACCTCAGGCCTCTTTGTTGCCTACCCAGAACGCCCATGTGCCAATGCAGCTGCCTCAGACTCCAGTGAGTAAATCAACTCTTTATTACTTGTGTACACCAACACTTGAACACGGGCGAAGTGATGCACTTGCTTCCTGCTCCTCGTTCCTCTTTAAGGAAGTCCTACAATATACAGTCAGCCAAAATAATGTATACACACATCAGGAAAAGAAAACCTTGCATAAATATTTAATTTGTATGAGTACTTCTATTCACACACAGTAGATACTCAAGGATAAAGGTAGATTGATGCGTGTATACATTATTATTTTTGGCTGCCTATATGAATGAATGAATAAATTGAATTTCTTATTGTGTTATGTCCAAATAGGACCCATGCCTTTTGGGATTATGAGACATCACAAAAACTAAATTCTAACATTCACTTCCTGTAGATGACACCACAAAAAGAAAAGCACAACAGACTTGATTGTCCTCCTAGCCCAGGCTTTCTCTAAATGTTTGCCAAGGGCAAATACCTTGTAATCAAAAAAAACATTTTAGTCTGTCTGCAACATTCAGCCACATCAAATCAACAGTTTAACAACTGAATATACTGTATATGCTTCACTGGTCACCACACCTTTAACCGAGTGGCCCTAAACCCCATCTGCTGTGAGTCATCTGATGCTTTCAGGTGAGGAATGATTGCATGATTGCGCGTACTCCTACAGTACTGCGCAAATTAGCCAGTATCCGTTGTACCCTACGGCCAACTGCTTTGAAAACTAGAGGGAACCTCCAAAGGTCGGACCCTCGCAGTCGCAGACTGCGTGACAAGGACATGATGTCGAACATCTTTGCGCCAATAGCCAACCTGAGCAAGAGCGAAGCGCCCACCACCATCACTGTGGCGGGTACATTCCTTCATACCATTCTGTATGAATGGTATCTCCATCTATGGTGATGCGCTGAAAGAGCCAAAAGGAAACCCAGAACCTGGAGCTGCTGCACTGTGTGATATGTTGCAGTAACATTGTCCTCCCTGAAGCTCCTCATTGGAGCTGCACAGGAAAAAAAAACAGAAGTGTTCCTGGAGGCTCTTGCAGAGAAATCAGACAAAGACCCTGAACCGGATCAGATCCCTTCTGAGGTCCTCAGGGGATGTAATGCAGGGTTTGCAAGGCTTCAGTGTTGCCTCACACCCCAAATCCCCGCTTCACACCCGCTTTCACCGTGTCCAGCAACAATCTTATATCCCTCTGATGGTTTGGATCCAGCCCAGGACACAGCGCCACAGGCCTTCTGAGGAGTATATGCAGAGGTGGAACAACTCCCTAGATTTGGGAAGGGAAATCTGCATCTGCATCCTGGCCCCAGACATCTACCTCTAGCTCATCTAGCCAGTAAAGAAGTACTGGCTAAGCTTGGCTCAAAAGTGGTAACATGAAGACAGTTACAATGGCTCCGAAGCCTAAACACCCATCAAAAAGAAAGAACCACTATCTACAAATGACAAGTCAGCTAGTTGAGTGCCCCACCCTCTTATCTCAGCCAACATCCAAGAGAAGTGCCATGGCATTGCCCAGACAAAACCTTGCATCTCCAGGTTGCTGCTATTAGTGTTCTGTACAAAATGCATCACCAAGCACTGTCCAACCAACACGCTGGCCATGCTCCCTTCACTGGTGAAGCTGTGTGCCTTATGACTGGCCAAAAGGGATACCACTCCATGCCTCTGTGCAACAAGTCTTCATATTGGCGTTGAAAGCTCCTTCGCGACGGCCGACGCACTGCAAACCTGTTCACGCTAACGATGTTAACGATCAATCGATTAATTGTCGATTAAGAATTTCATCGATTAAATTCAATTAGTTGCAATTAATGGAACATGTTTTACACGGGTCGTTAATATCATTATAACAGTGTCGTAGCAGGAAAGAGCAATTCACCTGTAGATACTGTGATGGTCATAATAGGGTATTTAGGGTATTTTGTGTTGTCTTTTAAGGTATTTTACTGTTCTGTAATGTAAAAAGGGGTCACATTGGACCCTCAACGTTATTTAAGGGTAAAATAATGTGTTCCTTAAACATTTTTCATTGTCAAACGATTTATGAATTAATCAATAATTTGCATCCCTGGTTCACGCATCCATTCACAAACACATTGGATGCAATTCAGGGTTCTGTGTCTTGCACAAGGACACTTGGATATGTCAACAGTCAAAGCCATTAGGTCATGTGACGACCGTTCGGTCATGTGACGACCAGCTCTTCCAACTGAGCCTCAAAAAGAAATCAGTGTGACTTTGAAGTGACGTTTTTCCGCCCTCCGTCTTTGTCCCGCAGGTGTCTCCAAAGCCCTCCCTGACGTCAGACGGTCCGGTGTCGTCTCCAGCCTCGGTCAACAGCAGCGCTGATCCCAGCTCGCAGCTCTCTCAGGCAGACGGCCCCACCCCCTGCCAGGAAGACGGCAAAGGGGAGGCGAAGAAGCAGCAGCAGCAGGAGGAGGAAGACGAGGCGGGCGACAGCCAAGATGATGTCAAGGGAAAAATGGGCAAGGGTCACCCTGAAATCAAGACGGAGGAAAAACCAGAGGTGAGATTGAGGGTTGGACTCATTCTTCTAATGATCAAAATATCGTTTTTGATGTCTCTGCACCCCCCTGTCAACTTAGGGCTTTAAATCTTGTTGCTCATAAAGCTGCACAACCTGAATATCCCAATATTGGCAGGTTTGCTCTCATATAAAGCAAGAAAAGCCTTCGGGGGACGGCTGCAAAGGCGAGCCCATGGACACGGCCGCGTCCTCCTCGGCGTCTTCGTCGGCCGCTGCCGGCGAGGACAAGAAGCCGGAGGTGAAGAAGGAGCCCAAGGAGGAAGAGGAGGGGTCGGCAGGCTCCCAAAGCTCTCCAGCCAACGCGCAGAGCAAGAAGAAAAGTGAGTCTTGTGAATAATGCAATTCAAGTTTGTTTGTTTGATTGTTTTTGAACCACCAATGGTAGACCAGCTTAGAGGTACATGCCCTCTTTACCACCCAGATTTCCATTTGATTGGCCTTTCGGGTGACTATCTTTTAAGACGACAGATAAGTGGTTTAATTCTGCCGTGCTGTGCAATTTGCCTGTCCGTTCCTATTGTAAAGATACAATTTCAAAAAACAAAGAAGTTTATCTTGCAGGCTTTTCACTTGGCTCTGCGTTAACACACATCTGCTTTACCATTAAGAGTTGCGTCAGGCTTTATCAGTTCCATTTTTCACATTGCTTGCATTGTGTGATTGCATGTGGATCCTGAAATAAATAAATAAATGTGTTTGGACAAAGCCTGAGAGCTCCTTCAAGCGTCCCTCTGACCGGGTTGCCAGGTAAAGAAGAAAAAAAAATTATAGCTAACCTTGTTCTTGCTTCTTCTTGTCAGTCTTCAAGCCGGAGGAGCTGCGTCAGGCTCTGATGCCCACGCTGGAGGCTTTGTACCGGCAGGACCCAGAGTCCCTTCCCTTTCGCCAGCCGGTGGATCCCCAGTTACTGGGAATACCCGTACGTATTCGAACTAGTAACAAAACTAACCTGGTAAGGGACTGCACTGGCTGCCATTTTGCTTCACTTTCTTTCAAAAAAAAAAAAAAAAATGTAGCTTTAATTTTTTTTTTATTTCATTTTCGCCCTTTTTTTTTCCATGCTCAATCATTTGTCTCTCCTGCCATAGCTGCCATATTTATTTCAATTTGTTCACGCGTATCCATTTCTGTTTGTTGTTTTTTTTAGTCCTGTAGCTGATATTTCAAACATTGCATGTCGTAAACAAATTTCAGAAGCGTTTGTGTGAGAGCGCGCTTGTCATTTATAAATCAAAGCAGTGGCTCTCGTGAACAACTTTGCTTAAAAAAGAAATGTCAAACTCTCAAACATGACAGCAAATGGGTATTGAATATTGGCTGTTTAATTGCAAAGTGATCTTTGCTCCAATTACATAACATCATTCCCAAAACCCTAAATAAAAAAACAGTTGAGGGGCCCATTGCTTTCATTTATTGATTTAATTTAGTGTTTTTTTTCCACCCTCCTCTCCGCATAATGTAGGACTTGCTTTGCACCATGATTTGTGTTGTGTCCATCCATCGCTAGCTTTCTAGTTCAGTTCCTAACCAGCAGTAGTGTGACGGTGCTCAGGCAGGCAGTGTGCAGAGCCGGAACACTACTTTAACCTCGCGGTGTTGAAAATGACTCGATTATCATCCTGATGGCATCACTGCCATGTTATTATTATAAGATTTGTTTTTACTATTACACGGTAATAGAAAAATTAAGAATAGTACAAAATTATTAGTTACGAGTAAGTAACTATATATCTTTCCTGTACATTTCTGGCCTTGCCCTAACTGGCATTCGGCTCCGGATGTATGGCAAACTTTTTTTTTTTTTTTTTTTTTTTTTTTTTTTTAAATAGCTAAAATCAAGAAAGCCACATCCTTCCTACTCGTCAACAAAGAAGAGAAATAACCTCGCTGCAGAAGCAGGCAGCTTGTCAATTTGAATGTTTTTGGATTTTTTTGCCGCCACAACTCAAATTTGTCGTTCACTTTAGCCGATTGACACACTGTGGTGTTGGTGTCAGTCAGTCAATCCAATCCAATCCAGTCCCTCTGGCCTCTTGCCTCGCCTGGGCACCGTTAGGTTTGAGCTCTGTGATCCTGTGGCCTCTCATGCTGCTGGCTCTGTTAAAGGCCCCACGCCAATGCTTTGTTGCTTTAAGAAAAAGGAAAAAAAAAGTCAAGCAAATGTGACCTCTTGTTGCCGCTGCTCTGTTTTTCTTGGTTTTGCACCCTGATCACCCAAAAGCTTTTGCTTCCTTTCAGTCGGTAGCAGCGAACTAAGCAGCTTGTAGACCCTGAACGAAACATAAGTGTTTTTAAGATCAATTTTAGGCCCGTTTTTTTTTTTTTTGTCAGAATTATTTATTTTTTTGACTGTGGCTGCCAGAGGACCATGAACGCCTTTGCGATGCGTTCACGGCCTCTGTCTCACGCCACAGACCGGCGGATTAGGGGTGCAAAACGGAGAGCCGGAGGGCAGAAACTGTCATGTCTCTCTTGTTTGCACGTGAACCTTCTTTTCTGCAGCGCTCAACAACATTGTCCCCCTGCACCCTCTTCTCTCCCACCTCCGGCCCCGCCCGCTCGCCACCTCCACCTCCACCTCCTCAACATCTCCTCCTGTCTGCCCTCGGACTGCCCCGCCCCCTCCCTCGCCCACCCTACCGGACGCCGCACCCCCAACCCTACACTTCTGCAACGACAGGACTACTTTGACATCGTGAAGAACCCCATGGACCTGTCCACCATCAAGAGGAAGCTGGACACAGGGCAGTACCAGGAGCCGTGGCAGTACGTGGAGGACATCTGGCTGATGTTCAACAACGCCTGGCTGTACAACCGCAAGACGTCCCGCGTCTACAAGTACTGCTCCAAGCTGGCCGAGGTGTTCGAGGCGGAGATCGACCCTGTCATGCAGGGCCTGGGATACTGTTGTGGGAGAAAGGTGAGTGCAGAGCGCATCCTTTGATTGTCTCCGTCTGAATTCTCTGGTCTGAGACATGGGATTGTTTTTTGTTTTTTTTTGGGGGGGGGGTTAATATATATATATTTTTATGAATGAGAGGGGCATGTGTTTGTTAAGACTGGTTGCTACTTGCTCGCTACATGCTAACGGCAGCAGTTTTGCACGCGTCTCATAGTGAACACACTCAACGTATTCAATCTATAGTCTTCTCCAAGTATGACACTTGCGACACACCCAGCCAGTAGCGGAATTTAGCATCAAGCCTAATTTAGCGTTATAACCAATAGGCATGCAAATTATCGATTAATTCATTAATTGTTAGTTGATCGATTCAACTTATCGATCGATTAATGATTAATTGACAAGAGAACCTAAATTTCACAATGAAAAATGTGTAAGGAACATTATTTAACCCTCATAATATACCCTAATAATAATGTTGAGGGTCCAATGTGAGCCATTTTTACATTAGTGAACAGTAAAAACACCCTGAACATTTATCCTCTGACTTTAAGTTGACTTCTAATGGGTCACGTTTCAACTTTCTTTAAAAAAAGTTGTTTAAAAGCAACTTGTTCCAGGTATATATGACCATCACAGTATCTACAGGTGAATTGCTCTTTCCTGCCACTACACTGTTATGATATTAACTACCCGTGTAAAAAAAAAAAAAATCAATTAATTGCAACTTATTGAATTTAATCGATGAATTTCTTAATTGACAATTAATCGATAATCGATTCATTGTTAACATAACCTGGTTGTTGTTTTTTTCTATATATATGATGTGTGGTGTCTGAGTGACTTTCCTGGGGTGTTATTTTTATGTATTTATTTGTTTGTTGTTTTTTTTAACAGTTCTTGCTCAGTTCTCCTGCTGACTTAATCTTTTCGCCCTTTCTTTCATTTCTACAGTTTGAGTTTTCCCCCCAAACCCTATGCTGCTACGGAAAGCAGTTATGCACCATCCAGCGTGATGCTGCGTACTTTAGCTACCAGAACAGGTACGTACCGCAGGCACACCAAAGCACACTGAACACAGACCAGTAGCATTGAAATATACATATATGCAGTATATATAAGACAATCATTTTTTCTAAGTGTCAGCCACAAACGCTGTGCAAGTGATGAGAGACGGCTGCTGGCTTCTGCTTGTCACATGATGTGTGTTGATCTCCGATGCCACGCTTCTAGCAAAGCAAAAGCAATCGATCACCGCATTCGCAGATGAGCTTTAATTTGGCTTTAACCTTTTTTTAACCCCCCCTGGCGCTATGTTTGTATTTCGCCTGTTTGAATTTTTTTTTTTTTTTTTTTTTACGTCGTCATTCATAAAGTGGGCTCCTACCTTCAGCGGGTCCTTGATTCTGTCGTGTCCAGTGTTGATGGAATTTGCATTCGCGGCTCATGATGGAAAATCAAACTTGGTCGTGGGTGGTTGGTGGGGGAGGGGAACTGATTGGCACCACTAGAAGGAAGGCCTCCACTTTATAAATGAGCTGAAAGGATGATGGGTCTCTGTTGCTTTACTTTGATTTATTTATTTATCTATTTATTTTACCTCATCCTCCCTTTTCATGTGCAGAGACTCGTATCCTCACCCCCGCCCCCTCGTCCACAGCTCCTAGTGGTCTCTCATGTTGCTGTAATGTTGTTGTTGTTGTTGTTGTTGTTTACCACTGGACGTTTGACGCTAATCTTTGCTTTGCCTTGGCTCTCTGTCCTCTGTTGGTTGTTGTTCACATCCTGTCCGTCCTCTTTGTCCCTCTTCCTCCCCCTCTCTGTCCCCTCCCCCCATCGTCTGACCTGTAACAATTTATTTCACGCTTCCTCTTCTTTTTTTTTGGTTCTTTTTTTTATTTATTTTTTTTTAATTTTTTTTTTAATTTTTGACCTTCCCTCCACCTCTTCATCCCCCTCCCCTTCTCTCCTTCCTTTTTTTTTTTTTTTTTTTTTTTTTTTTAACGCTTGTGATGTCTGCATTGGCCTGTTTTGGTGTGACCAATCATCTACTCCAAAAAAAAACAACAATTTACGCGCAAAATCAAAACGCCCACCCAACACAAAAACCCTGCATCACGATTGGCTGCTTCCTCCTGGCGACGACCCACCTTGCCCTCTGCCTCCTCCTGCGTGTGCGCCCCCCGGCCTGCCCTGCCCTGCCCTGCCCTGATTGGTGGCTGCTTCTTCGTGCCCTCTCTGTGATTGGCTGTGCTGATGGCGAACGTGTAGTTCACCAAAATATGGGCTTCTTGCTGACAGGTACCACTTCTGTGAGAAGTGTTTCAACGAAATCCAGGGTGAGAGTGTTTCCCTGGGAGATGACCCCTCCCAGCCTCAGACGTAAGTATGGGTTCAATTGAGCAAGTAGGATCAGTGGTGTCAATGAACACAACCGGCACAATTTCTTTTGCCAGTTTAGTTTGGATTATTTATCTTTACTCATTCTTATACTGGTAGTTTAATCAAAACCTGTGATTTACCAGCTCCACTTCAGAAGTCATTACAGTCTTTACATTTGTGCTGGATGATATAAGTAGTTAAAGCAGCAGTAGGTAGTGTTGATGACAATAGCTTATATAGCAGCTCCATTGAATCGGTCTGTCTGAGTGGACTTGTTCCACAAGCCCTAAAGTGTTTCCCATTATTTCTCGCAGGTCCATCAACAAAGGTCAGTTTGAGCGGAAGAAGAATGACACACTTGACCCTGAATTGTACGTTATCTCACCTTCTACCATCAGTAACTTCCATGAAGCTCTATGTCTGAATTTTTTAATGACTTTGGCAGTGTCGGGACTGATTGTACGGAAAGGGATTAGGGCCACCAGAAGAGGAAAAAAAAATATTCAGAAAGAATTTTTCTTTTTTTCTTTTTTTAAAGTTTCCATTTTGAGAATAAAGTTGAAATTTAGAGATTAAAATTGAAATTTTGTGATTAAAGTGGAAATTTCATGATTCAAATCAACATTTTGAGATTAACATCAGTGTCTGAGATTTCAAGAATAAAGTTGAAATTTTGAAATTCAAGTTGAAATTTTGAAATTCAAGTCGAAATTTTGAAATTCAAGTCGAAATGTCAAGGATAAAAATTTCAACTTAAAATCTCGATTTAAAACTCGAAATGGAAACTTAAAAAAACAAACATTCCTGTGGTTTTTTTTTTTTCTTTTTGTGGCCCCAATCCTCTTTCATAAGAACCATTTAATTGAATCAGATTTGAATCCTAGTGAGAACAAAACCTTCAATTGAATGAACAAATGACTCACCAATCCTGTGTGTGCGGCAACACACAAGTGATATTTGCACTGAAAAACTGAATTTTTGAAGAACACCTTAACGTTGAATATTTTCAATCCGCGGCGTTGCTTCCAAGGATGTATATACCTAGAGCCATCTGGAAGGTAGCTTAAAGCCCACACCAGCCTTCAACAACCTACAGGATATTTATACAGTGATCCCAATTTTAACGGAGCATTTGCTAATGGAACAGGCTCTCTGTATCAACTTTGTGACTAATGTCACTGGCAGTATAACTTTAAACAGGAAAGCTGGGTTTGTGCTGTTGTATTTTATGACTTCAAATGGATTTTTATCCTGAAGACCACGATGCTGTTGGAGCATCAAACTGCACGAATGCGATTAGGACGTTTTCCGACCGTACACTTTGAAAGTTGTCCAATATTCTTTGATGAATAGCCTATAACAGATGATAAGACCTGCGACTTCATTAACGCCCACTGTCATCTCTCTCTCTCTCCGCTGCGCCGCAGGCTCGTGGAATGTCTGGACTGTGGTCGTAAAATGCACCAGATATGCGTTCTGCATAATGAAACCATATGGCCGTCGGGGTAAGCCTGCTCTCCTCCTCCTGCACCATGAATGGGTCTTAAAACATTGAGTCAATAAGGAAGAAAAAAATCTCAGTAGATGGTGGAAATGCTCAACTAATTGCTCACGTGTTTTCTCTCTGCCTCCTCAACGACCAGCTTTGTGTGTGACAACTGCCTCAAAATGTCCAATAAGACGCGGAAGGAGAACAAATATGCAGCCAAGAGTGAGTGATTTGTTTTTGTTTTTTTCTGCCTGTGTTTTCCAGCCCTGCGCGCCTCCTTTTCTTTCCCTTTATCTTTCCATCTTCTTCGCGTCCCCTTTGCCGACCCTGCAAATCGACCTCAATCCTAAATCCCTCCCATGCGCGGCGCAAAATTCTCCTCTTTCCTTCCTAATTTGCCGAAGAGGATTATCGCGGCGGCCCTCAAAGCCGCTGCTTTTCTCACCCGCTCGCTCACATTTGCGCTGCAGGGCTCCCGCAGACCAAGCTGGGAAGCTACCTGGAGACGCGGGTCAACGACTATCTGAAGCGGCAGAGCCACCCAGAGTCCGGGGAGGTCACCATCCGCGTGGTTCACGTCTCTGACAAGGTCGTGGAGGTCAAACCGGGCATGAAGTCCAGGTGAGTGAGCCCTTGTGTTTTAGTCTTCGCGGCATGTTTTTGGGGAACGCATCAGAAGAACCAATGAAAATACAGATGGATGATTTCACTATTAGCATCGGTACCATTTACTATTATATTCATGAAAATGAAAACTAATGAAAAGAAGATACCTAAATATTGAGTTGAATTAAATTGAATTAAATTTAACTGAATTGCATTCTTTATTGTCATTATACAGTAAGTACAACCAAATTAAAAAGTGCCTTCCTTTCGCTGCATCCCGTAAATTAAATTAAAAAGCAATAACTAATAAAATCATATTTTTTTTAAAAAGAAAACTCATGCCACACAACACTCACACTAGGGCTGTGCGATTAATCTATTTTAAATCAAAATTGGATTTTTTTTTTTAGTCAAGATGATGTTAAAAAAGGGAAATTCTTAAAATCAATTTTCCTCTCGCATACTTTCGACCTGTCCGCGTCCAAAATGTGAAAGTTTTGCACTTTATTCATTCATTGTTGTTCAAAATGATAGAAAAACCTTTTATTTTGAAAGTGATGTTTGGTCAAAGACATTTAAGGTTGTCCCTTTATCCACAGGGGGATTCTTTTGTGTTTGGTTCTGAAGTTTTCACTTTATTCCCAAATCAGGGAAGTTCGTCTTTGTTTATGTAGAACCTGCTCATTTTTAAGTGGACTTTGGTGAAAGTGAGGAACTCACTTCATGAATCCCAATGGATTCATCTTTGTTTGGTCAAGAAGGCTGTAAATGTTGTCACTTCACTAAACCCAAGGAGGATTTACAATATCTTTCAGTTGCACTTCATTCCCGATAGGAACATTTGTTTGTGATTTTTCTTTAAAAATAAAGACTAAGTATTGTTTATAGTATAGTTTTACCAAAAAAAATGAAATTGAAAATACAGAAAGAGATTGGGGTTTTATTTTTGTCCAAAATCACTCAGCCCTCCCTAATATCACATTCACATCCTGCAGTTATTGCACTCATCTTCATTGTAAATATGGTTCTTTAAAAAATAAATAAATAAAAAAAAAATTCTAAGTGGCGCTACTTGCAAAGGCTCTCACACTTTATTTTTTCCAGATTTTTACATTCCGGTTTTCTTTTGGACCGAGTGTTGGTTGTAGAATGAAAGGGAATTGGACAGTTTACGCGCAGCTGTTCAAGTCGAAAACATTGGCGGCGTCAAACGTCTTCCTTTGCCTCCAACGCAGGTTCGTGGACAACGGAGAGATGTCCGAGTCCTTCCCGTACAGGATGAAGGCCCTGTTCGCCTTCGAGGACGTCGACGGGGCCGAGGTGTGCTTCTTCGGCATGCACGTCCAGGAGTACGGCTCGGACTGCCCGCAGCCCAACCAGAGGCGGGTGTACATCTCCTACCTGGACAGCGTGCACTTCTTCAAACCCCGACACCTCAGGACGGCCGTGTACCACGAGATCCTGCTCGGCTACCTGGAGTACGTCAAGAGAATGGGGTAAGAGAGGCGTCCACACATCCCTTGCTGAGCTTCCTGGATTCATTTTGGTGCTTTTTGTGCAGTATGAAGTGATTGCGTTGATGTTCTGTTCCTAAAAATATAACTGACTTATTTCACTCAAATAATGAACGCTACTGTGTTTTCTCCTCTGCCAGGTTTACGACGGGTCACATATGGGCCTGTCCGCCCAGCGAAGGGGACGATTACATCTTCTACTGTCACCCGACTGACCAGAAGATCCCCAAGCCAAAGCGGCTGCAGGAGTGGTACAGGAAGATGCTGGACAAAGCCGTCTCCGAGCGAATCGTCCACGATTACAAAGTGAGCCTCGACTCTCGTCGTCATTCAACCAGCGCCGTGAATGAACGCGGCGGCCAAATGAAACCAGAGGACGCAACATTAGTTGCATTCTGTACTCCAGTAAAAGTACCGATACTTGTGTAAAAAAAATAAAAAAATAAAAATACCATACATGTTCTAAATGTACTGTAAGTAAAAAGTAAAAGTGTTTTTTTTTTTTCCGTTAATGTAACAATAGTTGCTAGTTGTTTTTAAAGGTTTTGCTACTCTCAATTTTTCTTTTTTTCTTTTTAAACTGCAGCACAACCAAACAGTAATGAGTAATAGTTATGACCAGTGAGCCATTATTAGATGTTGAGTCTTAATATCTATAACATATATGTATATTATATATTATTCTATTCTTCTTTCATTTCTACTGAAAACACACTGACTAGTGACACCAAAGCTGAAGTACTCTAAAAAATAATAAAAAAAATCACTTTTATACTGAACTACACAACGGCATTGTTTGAATAGCTCCTCTTCAAGCAACTTTAACAATAAGTGAATTACTTTGAACAGAATTAGGATCTTTTAAATACAAAAATTAGCATGTTTTTCCAATGTAAGGAGTAGAAAGAACAGCTTCTTGTGAACAGATGTAGGAAGTAAAAAGTCGTCAGAAAAATAAATACTCAAGAACAATACAGGTGAACCTGAAGAATCTGCTTACCTCTTGGGTTTTCGATCATACTTCTTGCAGGCTTCTACATTTCATTTATTTGGCAAAAAAAGTAGACAAATGTATTTCTTTTCCTTGACACAAACTCTTTTTATCTTTCAGGACGTCTTCAAGCAGGCCACGGAGGACCGGCTGACCAGCGCCAAGGAGCTGCCGTACTTTGAGGGCGACTTCTGGCCCAACGTCCTGGAGGAGAGCATCAAGGAGCTGGAGCAGGAGGAGGAGGAGAGGAAGCGAGAGGAGAACAGCACCTGCAACGAGAGCACAGACGTGAGTGGACCACACACACACACACACACACACACACACACACACACACACACACACACACACACACACACATTCGGCCACTCTCTCATCGGCAAATCTCAATGTTGTTCACCGACTGTGGCGTTTAATCCTCCGCAGGCCGCGAAAGGCGACAGCAAGAATGCCAAAAAGAAGAACAACAAAAAGACGAGCAAGAACAAAAGCAGTTTGAGCCGGGCCAACAAGAAGAAACCTGGGATGCCCAACGTTTCCAACGACCTCTCGCAGAAGCTCTACGCAACCATGGAGAAACACAAGGAGGTAGGCGACCCAAGTGGCAGTGTAGCCATCGCTAGATCACATAGATTGTAAAAATTAGAGGCGTCCTTAAGGTCTTTATGCAATTATATGTTCACAGTGACTCTAAATATAGATCCAAGAATATAGTGTATCACATATAAAAGTATACAATTATACATAGTAGGGATGCAAATTATGGATTCATTCATTAATCGTTATTTGATTGACCTTATCGATCGATTAACAATTAATTGATCAGTGGCGATTTTTCCTGAGAGCCTAAATTTCACAATGAAAAATGTGTAAGGAAGACATTATTTAACCCTTAAATAATGTTGAGGGTCCAATATGGCCTATTTTACATTAGAGAACAGTAAAAACACTCTAAACATTTATCCTCTGACTTTAAGTTGACTTCTAATGGGTCACGTTTCAACTTTTTTCAAAAAAAAAAAGTTGTTTAATAGTAACTTGTTGTAGGTATATTCACAGTATCTACAGGTGAATTGCTCTTTCCTGCCACTACACTCACTGTTATAATGATATTAACTACCCATGTAAAAAATGTTCAATTAATTCTGACTAATTGAATTTAATCGATTAAATTCTTAATCGTCAATTAATCGATAGTTGATTAATTGTTCATTTCCCTAATACATAGATTTTCCCCCGCACAATAATAGACAGGCTTTATCTATTTGTAGCTTGTAACATTACTCCCGAGAACTCTGAAGTCTATGGTAAAAGCAATCCCTCTTTGTGATGTCACAAAGTGCACCTCCAGTTCAAAGACAAAATCCAAACCCCAGCTGTCTCGTTTTTGTCCCTCTTTAAATGTGTGGAAGGTTTCGACAAAACATTAGCTTCAGCAGGCAGCCATAACTTGAGCATTTTTTGCAGGGGGGCTGTAAACAGAGGGCTAAATGTGCTGTTTTGTGGTGATCTGAAGAACTAAATGTTTAGTTTTTCCTCAGGAGTCTAAGATACAAATAAACATGTAATATTAGGCACTATATTGGTCCTTATTACCTGTAAATTTGGAGGTAGTGTGTCTTGTTGTAACTTTTTATTACCACATCATTTTCACCACTACAAAAGATTGTTTACTCAGTTTAATGGCTCAATTTGACGTGAAGATCTTGTCTCAAAAACCCCTCAACCCGACCGTCTCCGCTCGTCGTTCCTCCAAGGTCTTTTTCGTCATCCGCCTCATCGCGGGCCCCACCGCCAACTCGCTGCCGCCCATCACCGACCCGGACACGCTGATGGCGTGCGACCTGATGGACGGCCGCGATGCCTTCCTGACACTGGCCAGGGACAAGCACCTGGAGTACAGCTCGCTGCGGAGGTCCAAGTGGAGCTCCATGTGCATGCTGGTGGAGCTGCACAACCAGAGCCAGGACCGCTTCGTCTACACCTGCAACGAGTGCAAGCACCACGTGGAGACGCGCTTCCACTGCACCGTCTGCGAGGTGAGAGCCCGAGGGCGAGGTCACGTGACGAGGGGGCATTTTCCTTTTCCGTCTTGGGTTTTACATTTGCACCGAACTGGAGTTGCAATGCGTGTGTGTAAATGGACGTTTGACTTTAAAAACATCATCATGATATTCCGAAAGCTCTTCAGTTTGAAGGTCCTTGCACACCGGAATTTGCTAAATGTTTTCGCTCTTGTGTCGGATTTTGCATAGGCGAAAAGGCCACCGGCCGGACCTCTAACCAATCAAAATGACGTTGGCATGTCAATAACGTGCTGACCTTTACCTCAGACATGTAGCTAGCCACTGCTCCAGACCAATCGGCTCGCGGTTACCTCCTGGACGTAGTCGACTCCATTGTTTCTCCTTCGGCGGAAAAACAAAGAGCGGCAAACTTTATTTGCTATTCGCAAATTTTATACACATATTTGCCTCCCGCTAGGTGTGGCGAAAAATTCACATTTTCACGTCTATTTGCTTCGCTTCGCCTATTGCCTGGTGTGTAAGGACCTTTAGTTGGACAGTGGCTGGTTTGCAATGACACCCAAGTGGACAACAGGAAGTAAATCCATGGTGGAGAGGGAAAAACAATAACTTGAGTCGCCCAGTCGACCAACCCAAAGCACTTGTCAGGGCAGCCTTAAAGAGTGTGGAGCTGCTCCCACTGGCTCTGTTCACATCTATTCTGAATCAAGGACGACTTCACCAACCATCGTTTGACTCTGAAGAGAGAAAAAAAGTATTTTTCCAAAAATCGTGGATCATCTTAAGCTTAAATTCAGTTCCAGTTTGACGACAGAATCTGTAAAGTCTCTTTTGCCCTCCAGAGCCGATATTAAATTCTATATTCAGCCCAGAAACAACAATTCCTATCACTAAAGTGTTGGCACCGATCATTCCACCATCAAAGTCTGGAACAAAACGACGTGGCGCGAAAGATGTCTCCGTCCAAAACTAGCGTAGGATTACACGACACTGGATTCAGCCATGTGACGGACACAAATCCTCACACAGGAGCGGAACCCCTCTGTCACGTTTTAGAGGCCATTGCGGCCCACCGGTCAAAAGGTTTGCCCAGCCCCTGTCCAAGATCTCCAGCATCTCAACCAGCTCACTTTTCTCCCCCTCTGTCTTCAAACAGGACTACGACCTGTGCATCACCTGCTACAACAACAAGGGCCACGAGCACAAGATGGACAAGCTGGGCCTCGGCCTGGACGACGACAGCAACAACCAGGCGGCGGCGGCCACGCAGAGCCCCGGCGACTCGCGGCGCCTCAGCATCCAGCGCTGCATCCAGTCGCTGGTGCACGCCTGCCAGTGCCGCAACGCCAACTGCTCGCTGCCGTCGTGCCAGAAGATGAAGCGCGTGGTGCAGCACACCAAGAGCTGCAAGCGCAAGACCAACGGCGGCTGCCCCATCTGCAAGCAGCTCATCGCGCTGTGCTGCTACCACGCCAAGCACTGCCAGGAGAACAAGTGCCCCGTCCCCTTCTGCCTCAACATCAAGCAGAAGCTGCGGCAGCAGCAGCTGCAGCACCGGCTGCAGCAGGCGCAGATGCTGCGCCGGAGGATGGCCAGCATGCAGCGGGCGGGGGGGCCGCCGCTGCCCCCGCCGGGCGGGAACGCGGCGGTGGCGGGGCTGCCGTCACCCGGCGGGGGCAACAACACGGCGCCGAGCACGCCCACCTCGGGGGGGACCCAGCCCCCCACGCCGCAGACGCCCACCCAGCCGATGGGGCCCATGGGCGGCGGGGTGCAGCAGCAGCAGCAGCAGCAGCCGGGTGGGATTCCTCCCCAGCACCCGCTTCACCATCAGTTCCAGCAGATGGGCGGGGGGGTCGGGGGGGTCGGGCCCGGAGGGATGATGAGCCCCCACCACCAGCCTCAGCAGCAGATGCTTCCTCAGGTCCAGATGCAGCAGCAGCAGCAGCAGCAGCAGCAGCTGGGTGGGGCGGGGGTCCACCCACAGCCGCACCCCAACAGTCTGCCCCCGTACGTGGGCCGCCCCCCTGGCTCCTCGCCCGTCCACCACTCGCAGGGCAAACCGGTGCTGGGCTCCGCCACGCCGCCGCAGCAGCAGCAGCAGCCGCCGCCGGGCGCAATGGGTGGGAACGTCGGAGGGCAGCAACCCCCCGGTCAGCCCCCCTTGCAGCAGCAGCAGCCGCCTCCATCTGGCCCCCCGCCGGCGGCGGTGGAGATCGCCATGAAGATCCAGCAGGTGGCCGACGCCCAGAGGAAGATGGCGCTGCAGAGGCAGGCGGCGGCGGGGGGCATGATGCCCCCCCACGCCCACCACCAGCAGGGCCAAGGCCAGCAGATGGCGATGGGGGGCCTGGGCCCCGTGGGGCTGGCGGGACCTCAGGGCCAGGTGGCCGCCGCTGCCGCTGCCGCTGCCGCCCGGGTGGCCCACATGGATCAAGGGCAGGGCGGACCGGCGGGCATGATAGGCGAGCCCCTGCAGCAGCCCCCCCAGCAGGGTAACATGGCCCCGGGGCAGCTCCCTCCTCAGGTGCAGCTCCAGCAGCAGAGGATGGGCACGCCCATGCAAAACCCCCAGCAGCAGCAGCAGCAGCAGCAGCAGTGGGCGGGGGGTCAGGGGATGCCGCCTCAGCAGAGGCTGGCGATGATGAACCAGATGGGACATCCGTCCATGATGGCAGCGCAGCAGCAGCAGCAGCAGCAGATGCAACAGCAGCAACAGCAGCAGCAGCAGCAGCAGCAGCAGCAGCAGCACCCACAGCAGCAGCACCCACAGGGACCGAGCCAAGCCGCCCTGATGAACATGGCCCAGCAGCAGCTGCAGGGTGCAAGCGGTGGGCAGGGGGGGGCCGTGCCCGGGGGACCCCCTGGTGGCAACATCCCCCAGGCGGCGCTGCAGGAGCTGCTCCGGACACTCCGCTCGCCCAGCTCGCCGCACCAGCAGCACCAGGTGCTCAACATCCTGCGCGCCAACCCGCAGCTCATGGCTGCTTTCATCAAGCAGCGCGCCTCCAAATACAAGGGGGGCGGCCCGGGGGGTCCGGGCGGCCTGCCCGGACCCCCCGGTGGTCCTGTAGGTCCCGGGGTTCCTGTAGGTCCCGGACCCACCAGTGGCGGGCCTGTTGGTACCGTCATGGTGGGCGGGGGTCCGCAGCAGGTGAACGCTGCTGCAGGTCCCGGGCAGCCGGGTATGAACATGGGGGGCCAGGGTGGCATGAATATGAATATGGCCCAGTTGCAGCAGGTGCAGCAGCAGCAGCAGTTACAACAGCAGCAGCAGCTGCAACAACAGCAGCAGCTACAACAGCAGCAGCAGCAGCAGCAGCAGCAGAGGCCGATGCTAAGTGGTCTGCAGCAGCAGCAGCAGCAGCAGCAGCAGCAGCAGCAGCAGATGGCCAGCCTGCGAGGGAGAGGCATGCCAGTTCAGGGGCCACAGGTGGCAAATCTGAACAATCCCCAGTTCAGAGAAATTCTCATGAGACAACACCTGCAGCAGCAGCAGCAGCAACAGCAGCAGCAGCAGCAACAACAGCAGCAGCAGCAACAGCAACATCAGCAGCAGCAGCAACATCAGCACCAACAGCAGCAGCAGCAAATGGGAGTGAACCATGGGCAGTTCCAGCAGCCGCAGGCGCAGGGCTACATGGGCCAGGCCGGGATGCAGCCCCCCTCCATGGGGCAGGGCCCCCCTGGAGGACCCCCGCATGGCTCCCAGCAGCCTGGCGCCCCCCCAGGCCAGCAGGGACACGGCTACCCGAGCTCGTTGGCCCAGCAGCAAGCCACGGCGGCGCTCCAGCAGCGGCTCCAGCACCAGCACCACCTCCAGCTGCAGCAGCAGCAAAACGCCATGGGCGGTCTGCCGGGGGGCGAGGCGGGCGTGGGAGGGGGCCCCCAGCAGGGCCCCCAGCCCAACCAGGGTGGCCCCGTGCCCCCTCCTCACCCTCAGTCCTCCCAGGCTCTCCTGCAGCAGGCCCGCCACCAGCGGCTGCTCCAGCAGCAGCAGCAGCAGCAGCAGCAGCACCTGGGCCCCCCGGGGGGGTCGCCGGCCCAGCACAACAACAACAACCCCATGAGCCCCCAGCAGCCGTCGCCGCACCCGCACCTGTCGTCGGCGCTGGCCAGCCAGGTGCGCTCGCCGCAGCCCTCCCCCCGGCCGCAGTCGCAGCCCCCCCCACAGCCCCCCCACTCCAGCCCGTCGCCGCGGCTGCAGCCGCAGCCCTCGCCGCACCACATCTCCCCGCAGATGCAGACTGGATCCCCGCACCTGGGCCAGCACCACCCGGGGATGGTGCTGGCTTCCCACCACCCCCCTCCTCATCCTCATCCTCATCCTCATCCTCATCCTCATCCTCACCCACACGCCCCTCCCCCGCAGCAGCAGCAGCAGCAGCAGCAGCAGAGCTCCATGGAGCAGTTTGGCTCGGACCAGAGTGCCATGCTGTCGCAGCTGAGCAGCATGGCGGGCCTCCACGGGCCCGACCAGGACCCCCTGGGCCAGAGTTTGAACCACAACCCGCTGGACATCATCTAGGAGGGTCGGGGGGGAGGGGAGGGAATTTTCTTGGCACAAACTGCACTCGATCCCAGGACAGTGTTACTGTTATCACTTAGCCTTTTTTTTTTTCCTTTTTTTCTTTTTATACTATTATTAAATGTTATTTAAAATGTTTTCAATAAAGATGCATTGAACTGAACTTCCTATGGGAGATGAACAATAAAATCCAGCAGTCGTTTAAAATTAGTATAAATGAATTGTAAGTTATTATTGCTGTTAATATATATTTTTGTTGGCCAATTGTGGACAAATATGGGGGCGGAGGGGGGAGGGGGTGAGGGGTCGACTAGCCCCCCCCATTTCCCCTCCCCCTCACCTTCGGCTCCACCTCTTATTTACGAGAAAGGTGATATTTTCTGGGTTTTTCGGGGGTCAATAGGAGTAATTGCCTTTTTTGATAAATGTTTTTAAGATTTTAAAAGGGGTGAAAAGTTCGATGATTTTCATGCAGACCTTTTGTTTTGTTTTGTTTTTTAAATCCGTTCCCCATCATTCAGGCTGTCCGCTTGCGTTTCTCAAGAGTGATGTGGATTATTATCATTATTATATTATTATTATTGTTATTATGACTGTAAATCCAGACCTGATGCATATCTCTTTTTTTTTTTTCTAAATGTTTGAGTCTGATTTATTTATTGTTATTTTTTTTTTCTTCAGGGGATTGGGAGTGTTAGGTATCCTGAGACTTCTTCATATAGAAATATATTTTTGTTATGGACTCTTCAGATGAGGGGGTGGGGGGGGTTCGGGGTTAGCCGATATTACATTTCACTTTTAGACGTATTTTAGTTTTTTGTTTGGGTCTGTTGCAGCTGGGAATAATGAAATGTCAGTGTTTAATCGTGGCTTGGTTCCGCCTCCGCGATTGTCGAGACGGTTCGGAAAACGGAGGAGCCGCGCCGGAAGACGTCTCAACCGGTTCCGGTCGGACCCTCGGCCGAGTGGAAAATCGAATTAAAGACTTGATTTCCCCACCCCCCCCTCCTCCATCCCTCCATCCCTCCCCGGCCAACACGCAAACCCTCTCCCTCGAATGTGTCTGTCCTCCTCCTCCTCCTCCTCCTCCTCCCTCCTGCAGAGACACTTGTCACAGTGGTGGTGGTGATGGTGGAGGAGGAGGTGGAGGAGGTTTTTGGGGAGCGGGGTTTGCTAACCTGTGTGCCTGTAACGTTTTAAAAGTACATGGGCGGGGATGAGACACAATAAGGTGGGCTGGGGTTTTGTTTTGTTTTTTTGTTTTTTTTTTGGGCGGGGGGGGGGGGGTTCGGGCTCCTTTTAGTATTTTTAGGATTCTGCTGTTTTTTTGTTTTTTGTGTTTTGGAGTAAAACAACAGAAGGATTTGAAATCCAAAATGAACTGTGTTGCACAGAACCGCGGGGAGAGGAGGAGGAGGAGAGCCGAGTCGCTCTCCGTCTCTTCCGCCTCGAACCTCTTTGCTGCTTCCCTGTTTTTGGACTCTACGACCGGCCCCGTCCTTCCTTCCTTTCCTCCTCTTCCTCCTCCCATGGTGGTGGAGGTCGTTCTTCCGCCCCTCCCCCCCCACCCCACACTTCGACTCTGTCCTTTTTCGTCTTTCTGGTAAGAACTTTTGAAGTTTAATTTAATATTTTTTATTGTACAAAGGAAACAAACTGTGGACTCAAATACTGTTTTCTTTTTCTTTTTTTTTGTAATAAAATGAAAATTACCAACAGTGGCGTCTCCTGCATGTGGCTGTTGAAGCGAGGAGCTGTAGCTGGAATGTCTTGATTCTTGATTGACGCAATGAGTGAACTGTCCGTTGAATCCGATTCGGGTTTTTGTAGTACTTCTTTCAGCCATTAGAAGTCGCTGTGCGCAACTACTACACTGAATACACGCTTTACACCCTAAACTATCTCTCAGATAACCTCAAAGCGAGGAAGGACTTCCTTGTGTTCTTTGTATTTAGCAGACCTAACCACAAGTTAACCATACGTATTTCAACTAGTTGCTGAATTGAAAACATGACGTGTCTATGCATTGTAAATAATGTATATTTAATTATGCCCTCAATACACTTACAGCGTTTCATTTTGGCCTACGTAGCAACGCATTGGCCAGTTCAGACATTTCAATTTGATTCTACCGAAAGAATCGTCAGGACAAATGGCTCAGGGCGATGAGAAGCTGACTGGTGTTGGATGCCGGTGGTTTCGTTCCTCCGTGGCAACTTTGGCTTTCACAGTCGAGGAAACGGACGAGACTCGCGAGTCTCATCAGGATTAATACCTCAGGGAGTCGGTATCCTGACTGTGAAATGAGAGGCTGTTGCTTTGAATCTTCTCGGGCCAGTGGGCGTGAGCACGGCGGTGCGGTGGTTCATGCTGTCTGCGCAGAGAAAGAAGGTTGCGGGTTCGATTCCCAGGTGTGGGGTCTCTGTGTGTGTGTAATTTGCATGGGTTCTCTGGCTTCCTCCCACAGTCCAAAAACATGCATGTGATGGGTTTTTGGAAAACGGATGGATCGTTGACACATTTAATTTATCTGAGCCACGTTTCTTTTGTGAAGCTTTTTTTTTTTTTTTTTTTTTCAAAATGAAATTGTAAGATTACATTTTTTTAAAAATTGGTCATATTTCATAATAAACATAGGTTGGTTTTTATGTATCTATTGTAAATACGGGAATTTTATTTGGACCTCGACACAATGGCGGTACATTCTGCAAAATTACGGTATCTTCAGAAAACTTTATTGAAAGATAATTTAAGAAGTATCTTAGAGCCATGATAGGATTTGAAGAATCCAGCTGTACCTTCAAATACAAAGTGACTTTTTCAGTTGTGTATTCTTGAAGGTCTTGAATCAATGATTTTATTGGACAATTTGTAATGACGTTAACATTCTTCATTCAAGAAATCAAACATTTGACGGAATCATGTGGTTTGTTCCAAAACAAAACCCCACCAAAAAAAAAAATCAATGTCGCGCACACACAGCTTAAATTAATTTGGTAAATACTCATTCAAAAAAAATATACCATCACAGTGGTCAACTATCACATTGGGTTTTTTTGACTTCAAACCGTCTTCTATGAACAATTCCTTCCCGTCACCAGTGCAATGAACACATTCATTTGCTTAAATAAATGAAGCAGCATCGATGACAAACTCTCATCTGTTTGAATGGAAAGCTCAGTGACTCATTCAGTCCATGACTTTAACATCAGGGGTTTTCAGAATCTATCACTCGATTTTAAAGTCAGTCATTTTTCTTTTCTTTCTTTTTTTTACAATATGCTACAATACAAGCAATGCTGAACTGTATTTGGCAGTACAGTAACTTTGACTGTATCTGATAAAAAGGATCTTCATTTTCCTGAAATTAAAGCTTAGCTGCACTCTGAGCCTTGGAAGTTGTGAAAGGCACAGTGGAAAAACATGGAATAACCTGTTGACAAATTAAACCCATTAAAAAACAGATTTCTTTTGAACGCCCGACTCGAAATGACAGTAAAAGTCACATTTCAAACCAATGTGTGTGAAGCCACGAGGCCCAGATTGGCACAGTTGGTAAAACGAATTGGCATCTCCAGCGGCTGAGTGGTGTCTACAGTTCAGGAAGGCCAGGCATTGGGAACTGACCGGCGAACGCCTCCACCTCACCCTTGATTTCAGTGACTCGCTGCTGGAACTTCTCTCCGTGTCCCAGGGCCTGAACAAACTCCCTCAGAGGAGCCTTGGGGTCAAGGCTGCCCTGCACCTCCAGGGTCAGCATGATGGCTGAGAGAGAGAGTGAGAAGAAAATAACTTTTGTCAACCTTTAAAGGTTTAAGTGTGTAATATTTGGAGATTCTGAAGAAGAAACAGCAACATCAAGTGGTTACATTTTATATTGCAGTGCTCTGTCACTCTCCCAAGACCCTTATTGCTCTATGTATATTCTTTTTTTCATATACGGGAAGTATATTAAGCTTTTACCAATATAAAAAACATAAATTAAACAAAATGTTGCACACTGGACCTTCAAAATATATAAATCTCTATCTAGTAACCCAACCCAGACCCAAGAAATAAAAATCTGGTGGGGAAAAAGAAATAAAACTATGCTTTGGAGCTATTTAGGGAGGGGTGGGCAGTGTTTTTTTTCCGCAATGCTGGATTGAAAGTGATTCTAATCTCTTAGATATGTGTTCAACAGGCTTGTCGAGAGATGTACCTTTGTGAATGAACGCAGCCACCTTCTTGAAATCCTCCTCCACCAAACCTCTAGAGGTCAGAGCCGGGGAGCCGAACCTCAGACCACTGGGCCGCAGGGCGCTCTTGTCCCCTGCACAAGGAAACATTATTTCAGAGGGGCAACCAGCAGATTATATATATATATATGTGTGTATATATATATATATATACATATACACATATACACATATATATATATATATATATATACACATATATGTGTATATATACATATACACATATATATATATATATATATATATATATACACATATATGTGTATATATACATATACACATATATATATATATATACACACATATATGTGTATATATACATATACACATATACATCTATACATATATACCCACACCTATATATATATTTACACACACACACACACACACACACACTTTTTTTTTTAGGGCTGTCAAATGATACATTTTTTTAATCACGATTAATCACAAAATCTTCATAGTTAACTACGATTAATTGCACATTAATTGCATGTGTAAAGTTATTTTATTTTGCATTTCAAGACAGTTTTGGCCAGAAATTAGCCAGAGTTGCCGACTACGGGTTGGTAAAAGGGACAAAAAGGCTTATGCAAATTGCACGGGAGCCGCAGCCCCACCCCTCCCCAGCACTCCACCTACCTGGACAGGTGTTCTTATTGCAGGCGATGGCGCAGGCTTCCAGGACCTTCTCAGCTCGGCCTCCGTCGGTTCCTTTGCTGCGCAGGTCCAGCAGGATGAGGTGGTTGTCGGAGCCGCCTGCGCGGAGGAGAGGGAGGTAAAAGCAAAAAGTTGAAGCTGTCGTCTCCAGCGCCGTTTCCAGCCTGTGGAACCGGGGAAGCGACTTTTACCTGTGACGATCTTGTATCCGTGGTCGATGAGGGCGGCGGACAGAGCTCTGCAGTTGGCCAGCACCTGCGTCTGGTAGGCCTTGAACTCGGCCGTCATGGCTTGTTTCAGGGCCACAGCGACACCTGCGGGGTGGAGGGGGCGAGTCCAGTTTTGAGACGGACGTCCCCCGATGGCCTGAGAGAACAATTGAGGTTGGCGAGTGGCGCACCTGCGATGGCGTGGTTGTGCGGGCCTCCCTGCAGCCCCGGGAACACGGCCTGGTTGATGGGAGACTCCAGGTTGTACAGAATCTCCTTCCCCTTGGCGTCCACGCTGCGCACACCTGCAGGTGGGACGGTGGCAGGACCAGACCAACGACACGTTGTTACCATATAGCAGTTTGTGGGGTTTTTTTCAACCACTGTGGACTGTGAGATAATGTCCGGAGTGCCGTGAAAAATTATCCACTTCGTTCACCTAATTGGTCTAAAACTAGGTCTAAAAATAGGCTCACATTCCATTGTGGAATGTGAGCCTATTTCCCTCCCAGAACATCAGTTTTGTGTGCATCTAAACAGTGCCAGGTTTCACATTGAGTGAGTAGAAATACATTGAGAGACTATATTGTCATTATTAGGCTGGAAAGTGTGATTTTACAATATTTTTTCATGGCTCAAAAAAGGTAAAAAAAACCCAAAAAAACATCGTCATAGACCAGTAGGCTGAATACACACCAATAGGGATGCGTCAATACCACTTTTTTTTTACAGAACTTGTCAAGTACGAGTACTTGCATTCCAGTACTCACTACTCACCTACACTGAGTACTTAATAAAGCCATTACGCATGACAGAATTACTTTGATTTTGATTTTTCTTCCGCAGATGTTTTGTTATTTGATCGACGCTCCTCCGCATGTTTTTTCTAGAACCTGGGTGACTGTTTCACAAAATTGACTTAAGTACAGTAATATAGTATTTGTACGTTGTTGCTTCCCACCTCTGAATTTAGCTAAATTTGCAAATTTCTCCCGGAGATCAATAAAGTATCTATCCATCTATCTATCTATCTATCTACCCATCTTATCTGTCTGTATATCTAAAGCGCAGCCGCTCCGCGCCCACCTTTCCTGTAGAAGATGAGTCCGGCTCGGCAGCCCCGCAGCGTCTTGTGCGTGGTTGTGGTGACGATGTCGCAGTGCTCGAACGGCGACGGCACCACGCCGGCCGCCACCAGGCCGCTGATGTGCGCCATGTCCCCCATCAGGTAGGCGCCGTTCTCAACGGCGATCTGCTTCATGCGGGCGTAGTCGATGTTCCTGGAGTAGCAGCTGGTCCCTGGAGAATTCACAGGTGTCGAACTCAAACCAAACCCAAGACGAGAGCTGGTAGCCCGCTGGTATTATACAGCACATGTACGGCTAATACTACAATTCCCAGAATGCCCTCTGCTGGTATTTTGTCACGTCAACCAGGACAGGAAGTTCAGTGAAGGATATTATTATTGCTTTATTGTTGTTATTTTATGTTAAAATTAATTCATCATTAGCCCTTGGAAAAGTTACTGTTGAACTGTGTGTTAGAGTTTGACAGCCCTGATGTATGTAATACAGTGGCAGACGGGGGCGGGGGGGGATGTTCAAAGCGCCACGAGTGGAAAAAGCAAACTGACCTGCAATGATGAGTTTGGGGTGGAACAGCTTGGCGTTCTCCTGCAGCCTGTCGTAGTCGATGTAGCCGGTCTCTGGGTGCACCTGCTCAAGAAAGAACAGGTTTGTTGTTGGGCAAACTACGGCCCTGGGGGCCATATGCGGCCCATTAAGCTTTTTAATTGGCCCGCCGAACTTGAAGAAATGATATTAATACTAAATAAGTCATAAAATAGCTGCATTTTATCCACTTTTTCAGTGTTTTAAGAGTCATGTCAATAAAGAGCTCAATGTCGTGGGACACCAATTTTGTTGTAACATTGCTTTTGTTCATTTTCAATTGACATTAAAGCGCACGTTTTCTGCACATCCCATTATATATTTTTTGGGGTCACCAAAATTCTACATCTGCTCCGGCCCCTCTGTCAAATTTTAGAACCCACTGTGGCCCCACCAGTCAAAACGTTTGCCCACCCCTGATCTAGCTGCAAGTATTTTAAGGCAGTTTATCTAAAAACAAATCAGACAGAAAAACTAAAAATCAAGTTTTATGCCATCATTAATTAATTATTAGAATTAAATCACGGTTTAATGTTCTCCCTGACATCAGTTTAAATCCACCCGGTGTCTCGCCGACTGTCCCGCTACCTTGTAGGGCATGGACTCAAAGAACATGGACGTCGCTGAGATTTTCTTCTTCTCCGTCATGAAGCCGTGCGTGAGGTGGCCGCCGTCCGGCAGGTCCAACCCCATGATCCTCCCGTGAGGCTCCACCAGGGCGGTGTAGACGGCAAAGTTGGCAGGGGAACCTTGAGTCCGTCGAGGACAGAAAACACGGCCACGTGATCGACTGAGAGGGCAACCATCAGTGTTTGAGATATGAGAGAGAGAGAGAGAGAGAGAGAGAGAGAGAGAGAGAGAGAGAGAGAGAGACTCTGATGATGGCTGCATTCTTCATACCTGAGTATGGCTGCACATTGATGCCCCATTTGTCCGAGTCCAGAGAAAAGGCCTCCAGCGCCCTCTTCTGGCAGAGTCTCTCCAACTCGTCCACATGCTCTGTGCCTCCGTAGTACCTGAAACACATGTCACCATATATTTCATGGGCCGCAACCAATCAGATAGCACAAGACATGGATTACAGTAGGTCAGGTCAGGGGTGTCAAACTCGTGGGGGGGCCAAAATGTCAAACCTGGACATTGATTGACGATATTTATTGAGAAAAATCTTCCTCCAGACAAAACAGCGAACCTTTTTATATGGACTCAAACAAGTTTTGCTTCAACATTGAATATGGATCAAGCAAAGCTTAATACTGTACAATAAATAAATCACTTCAAAATTCAAACTAAAATTGAATTTCAAACAAAAAAAATCATCAAAATATATCAAATGTAAATAAAAACCGTGTCTCTTTTTTATTTGCAGCCTTCAACAGTAACTTTTCCCCACCAGCTAATAATAGATGTGAAAATAAAATAACAACAATAAAGCAATTCAGTAATAATAACATCCTTCAATAAACACTCTGGCCTGATTAAGCAGAGCATTCTGGGATTTGTAGTATTACATACATGCGCTGTGTAATATAGACGGTCTGCCAGCTCTAGTAGTGATTTTGTATTGCCTCGCGCGCCAAATGTAATGAGACTAGCTGCATTTCCATGACAGTTTTTCGCAAAATAAAAGTGTAAAAGTGTAAAATTTCGACAAAGCACAATTGCGATTTGCAGGCGTTTTCCATCGGACGGTGTGAAGCGCGTAAGCCGCAATTCTCGTAACTCCTCTCCCACGAGGTTTACGAGAATTACGTTCGCTTTTGCTTGTTTGCTGTCAAGAATGGCTGATGTGTTTTTCTCTTTGACAACTCGTAAAAAAAAAAAAAATTTGTCTCCTCCTCCGTCCAAACATAATGCGGCATTTTCACTTGAAGCGAACAGGTCACATGACCCCTGTACGTCACTCACGTCCGGTGACGCGTAAATGCGAAAAAGTGTTTCCATGATACTTGCTACCTCTACATCAATACGTCTGAAAAAACAACCTCATGAGAATGACAAAATCTTTTAACCATATTTCAGAGGCTTTTCGAAGTTTAGGCGTTTCCACTGCCAGTTTTTTTTTTTTTTTTACTGCGATATTTAGGTTTTGCGCAATTCTAGGGGTACCGGAAAGCGAGCTGCTACTGTGGGCCAAAGTTTTGACACCTGCTAAATTAAAAATGATCTCATTACCTTTGGCCAGGGTAGCCTTCGGAATACTTGTTGTTCATGCAGGAGCCCAGCGCCTCAAGGACGGCTCTGCTCGCAAAGTTTTCAGACGCAATCAGCTCCAAGCCGTACGTCTGCCTCTGCTTCTCCTTCTTGATGATGCTGAAGACCTGACGGACAAAGAGAGAAAGAAGTTTGACAAGCTCGCACCACAACCAAAAAAAAAAAAAAAAAAAAAAAATCAGGTTTCATGAGCAAAAGCTGCCCACCACGATTCCTGCATTATTTTATTTATTTTTTTTACACCGTTAGGAGTTCAGTGTTTTATTCAGTAATGCGGTTAATGCAAACCTCAGAGTCACTGTTGGCCAGAGGCTCCAGCATCATCTTGTTGTGAGACTGCCACGTCTCTTGGCTCACAACGTGCCCGTTTGTCAGAGACATGACGGCCGTTCAGTCGCGCAAGCTGGAGAATCTGCAGGGCGAGGAGGGGGAGCAGGAGGAGGAGGAAACGGTTCATTATTCATCGGGAGACATAACATTTGTACATATTGTACAGTATATACGTCGACTCTTTCCCCTTTTCCTCCCACCACGAGATCACATGTATTGAAGACGCAGGAACAGATTCAACAGAACCCCCCCCACCACCACCCCCCGTCTTCACAAAACTGAAGATGTCAAATTAAGAGCCTCTTTTCAAGCTTTAACAACTGTCTTAAGGCTGGAACCGTGCGTTCCAGCCAACATGACCCACACATTCCAAAACTTTGACTCAAAGTGTTTTTGTCAATTCCACTGCGGTTGTCTTATGAAATATTGCTGCACAAAGTCCAGCCACTCAAATCCCATTACGACAGAGCACAGCAGACAAGACGTGATACTGTCGATGACAGAGGTCACATCGGGGGTCAGTTGAGGCAATTCCAGGCCGTGGTGCAACTTTGCAACCACGCCATATGGTCTCATCAGTTAAACTTTAAACCGAGCCAGCCAGTGCGATAACCTGAAGACGGTGTCATAACCACTGTGATTCTAATCTCACAAAGTTAAATGAGGCCGACTGTTATTTCTTTATGGACCGGATATATCGGCGAAAAGGTGCTGACCTTGTCTCTCTCTCTCTCTCTCTCTCTCTCTCTCTCTCTCTCTCTCTCTCTCTCTCTCTCTCTATATATATATATATATATATATATATATATATATATATATATATATATATATATATATATATATATATATATAAAAGCTTTAAAGCTAGGCCGTGCAGTGCCGAGCCGAGCCGAGCGCATGACACCTATTATGAGTGTTTATCAGCTGCGGTCCAGTGACCTGAGGACAGCAGCCAATACAAACACAGCGGAATGCAGTCGGGTCAGAGTTGCATGGTGCAATGGAGTGTTGCGAGGGGGGAAACACCCATCAAAGTCAGAAGGAGCAACTCTGCAGCAATAATAAAATGACTAATAATAATGATCACAGCCCCGCTAACTTTAAATAGAAACTAATTCGCCGCTAGCATGACTCACGGCGCTGCTGGCGGTGTTCCGTTACAAATTCGCGGCAAAATCCGCTACGGTGCGAAAAAGTGCTGTCGGGTTAACTTTGCGCAAATAAAGGGAGAAAAAAAAAAAACAAACAAAGCCGAGTGTTTAATAAATATTGAAATGAACCACTGGTACTTACTTTGAGGAAAAATAAAGAGGGTGGCTTCTACTTGCTCGCGTGCGCCGAGGGACAACAATGCACAACGCAGGACCTCCGCAGGGTGAAGCGGGGACTCGACACGACAGAGAGAAGCCGGCAGTGCTGCAGGCAGGGAGGGTGCAGAGCGGGACTAAAGTCCGCCAAAGTTTCGTCGACGCGTCTTCTTCTCTGGTAAAGTTGCTGCTCGGTCCGAGTGAGCGCCCCCCTCCGACTAACTGCGACAGGTCGGAGGTTTCTTTTTCTTTACTGTGATGTCCGACAACAACGTCTTCTCTTCTCTCGTTTGGAGACGCAATTCAAATATGCCACTCTAGAATTATGCAAAAAAAAATTTTAATGATCAGCTATATTACTAAAATTTCAAATTCAAATTGCCAACGCAATCAATAAAGGAGGAAATATGCACACACACATATGTGTGTCTGTACAGTATATATGTATGTACATTAGGGACGCAAATTATCGATTCATTTATTAATCGTTAGTTGATTGACCTTGTTGATCGATTTATGATTAATTGATAAAGCTGCAATTTTTCCTGATAACTTAAATTTCACAATGAAAAATGTGTAAGGAACACATTATTTAACCATCACAGTATCTACAGGTGAATTGCTCTTTCCTGCCACTACACTGTTATAATGATATTAATTACCTGTGTAAAAAAAATTCAATAAATTGCAACTGATTTAATTCAATTTAATCGATTAAATTCTTAATCAACAATTAATCGATAATTGATTAATTGTTAACATCCCTAATGTACATGTAGATACATACACATATATGTATATATAGTTGCTATTTGATCAACTTCTTCACATAAACCAAACATCACATTCATCAGTGTCAGGTTGTTCAGTTCTCCATCATGTTCTGTGAATTGTCCCCGTTTTCAGGATGCCGAGAACAGAGATGATAGCCATGCTAAAGAACTGTACGGAAACTTTATAGCTGTCATAAACCCCTTGTTTGTTTGTTTGTTTGATTCGCCCCTTTCTTTAAAGATTGAGCTTTCTTTCAGATGGGTTATCTAGAGTGGTTTACCTTTTTGCGATAGGCTGTTTCTCGAAAATGGCAATTGCTCCGGAAAGAGCGAAACCTTTGAAGATGTTTGGACCTGTTAAGTTTATTTGGTTGATATTCATGTTCCTGTTTTCACTCTTCAAAAAGTAGTGTGTGTGTGGAGAAAATAAATTATATTAAAAAGTGTCAGAATTACTGAGTTTCATTCCCTTTTGTTTTGCGTTTCGTCAGTACTCAATCCCACCAGAACATGAGTGTAAAATAAGACAATGTGTAGCAGTTTGCCATCACTCATAACTGATGTAACAGATCTAACAGATCTTAAGTCTATCCTCCTGAAGTGTTTCCTCCTTCAGAAGATTATTCACGCACAATAGTGACTCCCCCTCCATGAATTGAATGTCAACTTGTCTTATTAGAAAGAAAAGAAAGAATAGCAAGAAAATGACTAATTTCACTTGTTGTTTTTTTTTAATGTAGAAACCTAAAATAATTAGGCGTCTCATATGTTACACACACCCAAAAAGCAATGGCAAAGCTCAGTTAGCAAAATGTGCACTGTACAGTGGTGAGTCTAATATTAATAATCCCATCAGCGGCCCGAGAGGTTATAAGATGTTAAGTGTGAATAAAGACTCAAACGCAGTGTTTTCCTCCGGGAGGTTTCGAACACGGCCGTCGCTCGCAGACCCCCTTTCTTAAGTAGTCGTCTCTTGCAGTAATATAGACATCTTAGCTTCTTCTTTAAAAAAAAAAAAAAAAAAATCATCGATAACGTCTTGCACCAGTCCGTTGTCGCGTGAAAGTGCGTCACTTCAGAGAGAGCGAGTGGAGGCCCCTTGACGCTGCCGCCGCCGCTTCTTTTGCTGCAGGTGAAAGACATGCAGAGGGCGACGGACGCGGACTCTTTTGTGATGTCATCATCATCAACATCAGGGGATAAAATATTTACTTCAACACATATCATTCAATCAGGTATTTTCAAGACATTCTCAATTTTTAATGAATGAAAATTACATTAATTAAATAATAATAATGACAATAATAGACGTGATTATATAATAAAAAACTAAGCTAGCTTGCTTTACTTGGTTACCTTTTTTTTCTCCTTCTTTCTTCCTGGCTGCCTCCTCTCGCTCCCTTCTGATGATGGCGAGACGAGCGAGGTCGGCTTTGGCCTCGTCTGTCTTCCCCGCGTAATGCAACTTCATGTAGTGCGCCTTCGCTTTCTGCTTCTCAATTTCCTCTCTGCAACGGTTTGGGTGTGACAAAGTGCCAAGGAGAACCAGTAGAAAAAAAAAGTCATTACCAAACCGTTAGCAATGCAGACATTACAAAAAAATATCATCAGCATGAGCATCTATCAGTGCAGTCTGACGTTGGTGCCCATTGGAAACCAAGTCAGTGGAGCTGCTTGATTGACTTAAATTCTCCTCGGAACTGATGTATTTCCATTCCAGGCACGCACCTTTCTCTCCTCGATAGCTGCTTGGGCTCGTCCAGCTCAATCTGCGAGACCTTCTTGGCCTTCTGCGTCACTCTGTTTGGATTCTCAATGTCTATCAAACCATCCACGCCCCCTCTTCTCCTCTGCCGAGACATCACAACAAGCTCATCCCGATTTGAGCGAACATTTTGGACGTGGAAAAGCAGCGGATGCGAAAACACTCAGCTGTCGACTTGCAATTAAAACAGGTCAATTTATTCTGATTAGTTTCTATTATTATTATTATTATTATTATTATTATTATTATTATTATTATTATTATTATTAATATTATTATTACTAATAGTCGATATTCAGCAACAAAGAAGACCGCGACAGGTGCTTGTGGTGGCCGTACCGAGCTGTCATCGTCGCTGTCGTCTGACCCCGATCCTGGGTGTTTCTCCTCTGCTGTGTCATTTTGAGCTGCGCCCACACCCTCTTCTTCCTCTTGCTTTATAACACATACATAGACACCAAACACAGGATCAAACACAATAGCGGCAAAAAAGATTGAAAATGTCAAGGAAACAAATCAATCACAGCCTCACAGTCATCGCACTGCTGAAATATCGCAAATGAAGTATTACAATTTTGGTCAATCACACAGTTCTAGAAGGGGACTGTAGAATGTTTTGATCCAAATAGAGGAACAATGCCATTATGTGACAGTGATCTCTTTCCGCAATGCAGAAATTTTGACTTAAGTCACTTCATTTGCGAAACATTGTGACATTGTAACAAGTGATTCAGAAGTTCTGGACATGTTTCTGACTGACCATTTTCTTCTCCTTCTCTGCCTTCATCTGGGCGTCAATTTCTTCGGGGCTGGTGTACATTCGGGCGCGACCCTTGTGCCCTCCCTTCCTACCTGCAAAAATGATAAGGACCAAAATAAGACATCAGAAATGTTGCTCTTACACTGTAGACAGCTGAAAGGCAGCGTTGGGACACGACGTCAACATCAGTGTCGTTTGTAGTTATTTAGCTTTTCCTTTTCACAGGTTAAACACATCATACAGGATAAAAAATCTTTAACTTATTCCATACTCACTAGACCACTGTTTGTAGTCACCTGAGGGGGATGACAGAGTGCTAACGAATGTGAAAACTGTTATCAACGGGAGAGACATTTAAAAAAAAATATATATATTTTTTACCTCCTTTAGGCATGTTGACAAGCGAAGTCTTCAGTTTGTAACCAAGGACAGGATAAAACTGAATCAAACCATACGTGGTGAAAGAGAGCAACAGCTTGACAGCTGAGTTAACTCTAAATCGAGATGAGTAACACAATACTTTTAGACGTCCAAGTATCTGCCTCTTCGTAAATGCTACGTATAAAGAATATTAATGCATTTAACATGAGAGAAATACAATTAATTAAACACAAGAAACTTCTCCATGGATATAGGCATTAATGCAATGTCATGAGGTATGTGTTAAAATTCATCAATTTATATTTATATTAGGCTAATTGCTCGAGTACTAACATGATGCAGTTTGTCAGATTTATTTAAAAAGCACAATTTTAATACCAATTTCCTAAAAATAGATGTACAATTTTAAAATAAATCTTTATATAAAGCGATTCTTTAGTGGGATAACAATAGATTTAGCAGCGAAAAGCCATCAAATTATTTGCCGTGTATTGTCGAACGGGGTAAAAGGACCCCTTTGATGACGTCATATTTCCGAGCCCGAAACGGTCCGTACACAAACCTAGCAAAAGCCGCGAGCCTTGGCCTCTTGTAAGGACAAAAACTCATAATGCCGAAAGTGAAGAGGAGTCGAAAGCCACCCCCTGATGGCTGGGAGCTTATCGAGCCCACTTTGGACGAGCTGGATCAGAAAATGAGAGAAGGTAAGCCGGAAGTAGACGCTCATCACGACGTTGCTCCACAACACCAACTAATTGTGGTCGCGAAGCTAACTAGAGCGATTAGTGAAGCAATTCTAGACGTGACTTCGTAATGCTTCTTAACCATTTACACCATATTCATTAGTCTTTGTTTCATTTATTTTTCTTTTAAGTAAACCCCCAGAAGCCGGTCTCAAAAATAAAGTTGGTTGTTAGGTTGCGTGTAAACGTGGGGGTTGTTTCTGAGTTCGTACTTGTATTTACTGGCGTCACTAGTAAAATCCATTTGACCACACGCACTTAAGACATCAACGATTCACCAACATTGCCACTGTTGCTGATACTCGTCATTTTTAAGCCAAGTTATTGTCGGCAAAAGTGTGCAGTGCAGCTTTGGTGCCACCTTTCGGGAAGACCGACGAAAATGGCAGTAGTGTAGACAACAATGGCCTATAAATGCGAAAAGCTGCTACCTGGCCGAATCATATTTAACTACTTATTTATTTACAGAAAATACTATTACAGTTCTCACTCCTTGTGTAAACGTTGTGTAAAAATTCAAGCAAATGCCAATTGTCCTAAACTCTTGCAAAATGAGAGTATTTGAAGTACAAAATTCTAGACCAGAAAATAAATGTATTATGTTCATTGAGGACTCTTGGTACCTTTACTCCTGACTCTTCCTGATTTTGTTTTCTTTTTTTTTTCCAGCTGAAACTGAGCCTCATGAAGGAAAACGAAAAGTGGAGTCCCTCTGGCCAATCTTCAGGCTACATCACCAGCGAAGTCGATACATCTTTGATTTGTTTTATAAGAGAAAAGCAATCAGCAGAGGTACCCAGAACTTCCATTTGATCTCAATAAATCACTTCCTTACTTTTTTTTGTCTTTGGCGTTTGTTGTGATCTATTGTGGCAACACAGCATCTATTATTTGTTATTGTTATTATTTTATCCCCTGTATGCTCTTCAAATGCATTTTGCAATACTTTTGGAATACTTGTGAGTTTTGGGTCATCTGTATTGTGATGTGGAAACGTGGCAAAGAAAGTTGATTAATAAGGCAATTTTGCTTTCAGCATTCTCTTTTAAAGATGACTGCTTCTTTTTTTTTTTGCGACCAGGCTTCTAAAAACAAAAACAAAACCCTTTTCTGTCCACAGAGCTGTATGACTACTGCATAAAAGAAGGCTATGCTGACAAGAACCTGATTGCCAAGTGGAAGAAGCAGGGCTATGAGAACCTCTGTTGCCTGCGTTGCATCCAAACTCGTGACACCAACTTTGGGACCAACTGCATTTGCAGAGTCCCCAAGAGCAAGCTGGAAGTTGTAAGTCTACCAGAATCCTCCCATTCACCCCTATGAAGCACATGATTAATTCATTAAATAATAAATACCTCAAAAATAAAAAAATACTGTTATTACTAATTTATAATCATGTAATTAATATTTTATTATTTCATGTCATCATTTCATGTTTTATTAAATGAACTGCAAGAACTTCCATAAATGATTCTGCTGTATCTGCCACATACTCTGTGGCAGGAACACCTAGATCGAAACCCCTGCCAGCTGCTGAGATTTCTCTCACCAACTCACGAAAGAGCTCATTCAGGTCCTCTGAAGAGAAGGTGGTAAAAAAAAAAGAAAAAACACTTGTTAAAATCTCGACAAACGCGACAAACTTTCAGACGCGCAATTAGCACAGAAAGTTTCACAGGCTCCGCGCACAGAAGCCAGGAAGTTGTCTTCGCTGTGTGCCTGTTAATAATTGACAGGTGCTGTGTGTGAGCCACTGAATGTCGCTGAAAGCAAACATTGCGTAAACCATGTGCTTCAGGTCACACGGAACAAAAAATGAAATGCCCACCTTCTCTCTTCTTTTAATCCTTTGGTAAAAGTCCTGACGCCATTGCATTGTTAATTCATCAAACTCTCAAATGAAAATCTTGCACGGTCGATGCACCTTATGTCTAAGACTGATGTCTTTTTTTTTTCTTCTTCTCATCTGCAGGGAAGGATCATTGAATGCACCCACTGTGGCTGCAGAGGATGCTCTGGTTAAGCGTCCAGGTTCTCTCTGTCTAAGACTCAACCAGGATCAATCTTTTACTTCCTGTTAACTGATTGTATCTTTGTCACCTGTAGTCAGATAGCGACTGGTCGTCCTCCGCTGCTCTTATGGGTGTTGATTTTTTTTGGAATATTGAAATACTTTCATTTTTTTTTATGGTTTATGACCAATTAGTTGATTAGTCATACTGTGTGTTTTTACCTTTTTGGAAGGCTGAGAAAGAAAGTTGAAGCATTTTTTTTTTCTATCATCCTGTGTGCCGTTAACATTTAAATAAAAACATTGATCTACATGTTCAGTGAATCTGTGTTGGTTGTTTTGTTTCGTTCGTTTTCTTAAATTGTCTCTACTGAACTCAGAGTCATGAGGGATGCTGGAGCCTATCCCCAAAAAAATATTTAATTCTAAATATTTGCAATGCTTTACGCTCATTTTTCATAAAATTAATACATTTTCATGTATGATGTGTAAAATAGTGGGGAAAGGTTTTTGGTAGAAAGGTTTTTACTCAATTCCAATTATTTTCACTAAATATTTGCCAAATATATTTTTGCGTGTTTCAGAAACAAATGGAAACTATTTTATTGTTAAGTACCAATAAGACAAAATAGGAAAACTAAATTCATATTCTTGTACTCTGTATGTGTTGCAAGGCATGCAGTCTTACTGTAACATCCAGTTCTTAGCTGGATGGAGCAGTGCACGTGTAGCATGTGGCTAAATGTTGGTGACCGCTCTAAAATGAACTGAACTCGGAGACTTAAGACAGATTCTAAGCATAATACCGTATATTGCAAATGCATGAGGTGTCCAAAAACCTTTTTCCCCACGGCTGCATCTCAAAGACCAGCCTTATGTCCTTAAAGTACACATTCAGTATTGTGTTGGCCATTAATATTTAAGGTGGATTTTTTTAATGTATTTATTTATTTCTTTTACAATATTCTCAGATGGTCATTTGTTTTAAAAAATTTCTGCCCATTATGTTTTTGTCTTGTGTGTGTGTCACAGAGTGGAAATGTTGCTGACGTTTAAAAAAACAAAACAAAACAACAACGTATTTACCACAACCTATAACAGCCGAAACCACAGTGTTCTCGACACTGAGCCAGCGTCTTCCTGTGCTAAAATGAAGCTCATGTGATGAGAATAGACAGTGTGTCAAGAGTACAACACTGTGTGTGTGTGTGTGTTGATCTGTACAAGCCCCCATAAGCAGTTAGAAAATTGTCAAGAGCCAGCAAGTGTTTGCATTTTGATCATGTTTTGGTATTTGTTGCTATTTCCATTGAGAGAAAAGGCAGAGGGGGAGGAAGCTGATTGGTCTCAGCATTGCTTAAACGTTTATTCATCGATTCTTCTTTTTTTTTGTTGCTACATGTTCTTCAGCCTTGCGCCTCGACTTGTGCTTCGGTCGGGTAATGAGACGTTCTCACAGGGAACATTTATTATTCACAGCACCTCAAGTGGTCGCACTTGCGTCACTGCGATTGCAAGTCACACCACCGCGGCTCTTCCGCAGAAGTCGGCCTTTAATAATTCATGCTCGGATTCCGTGTCTTTTCCGTTTTTTGCTCGCTCTTCCAAGGGTAACGCATCGCCGTCACATTTTGACGTTCAGCTGCGATCCCGCTCTGTCACCCCAGGCACACGAAAAAGCAGGTTCAAATAATTTAATGAGACAAATGAACATCACACGAGAGCGCCGAGACATTCATAAGGTGTTCTGTTAACCCGAAACCCTCCCCCGCTGTGCGATACAAAAGGTGGACATAATATGGCAACATAAGGACACTGAGTGACATGTTAAGCACACTGTGGTATGGCTTTTTCAGATTACATTCACCTTTCTGCAATAGAAAAACCATAACTCAAACAACAAGAAAAAGTCACATCTCTTATTCAAATGTTTGAAATCCAAATAAAGGAAAACGAGGCTCGTTCATCAACACTTTGTACTTCGATAAAATAATACACAGGAAGGTGGAGTTACACAAACGACCCTCCCCTCCTCCCCCTTGTTGACGGTTAAGGTCTAGGCTCGAGATCGGTCTCGTTTGTGGGAGGAAGGGCACCAGTCTGACTCTTCACATTAAAACCATTACCATGCAGTCACAAGTACACTTACCATTCTAGATACAGAGGCACAGCTCTGTCACTGAAGCACGGGATAGGGAATAAATACGTTTCCAACAACGACGAAAGGTGCTTCTCCTGTGTCCTCTCAATGGCAAAAAAGAGACAAAAATTTAGCAGAGATTTCACATCTGTGAAGTTCTCCAGGAAGGACCACAATCCAATTTTGGACCTAGAGCCAGTTGCTTGACGAATGTAACAGGCAAGAGGCAGAGTTTCGTTCTTGACGGCACAGGAAACCATTGTTATTACATAATAAAATCAATAAAAAAAAAAAAAAAAAAATACAGTGTCACTCAAGATTGTATAGCATCTGGCTCACATCTCTTCAATTAAATATCAAAAACATAAATAATTTGTACACAGCTTCACCCTGGCACAAGACGGTCTCATGCTAGCACGACAACATTCTCACACAGCCTTGGGACAACAGTGAAATTGAATACGTGTAGGCTTGGAAACGCTCCCGCCTGACAGAATACATCCACAATAATAGTCACCAGTGATTAATATCAGATGGTTTTTCCTGCTGCTGGTCCTGCAGGGAAATTTGGTGCCCGATGGCATTTTGCATACATGCAGTAACATAGTGAGCCAAACGGGGCCTAGTACACACATCAAATACAATTCGTCATGCATTACTTGGCTAAATGCAGCCACATGGGAATGCTTGCTCCACACACACACTCATATGAAATTCATTCAGTTAGAAACCCAGCTTTGCGTCTGTTTGGAATCATCACTGCAGGAATGAATGTCGAACGTGGTCAAAGGAAACAATGCAAGAGCTAAAATATAGTAATAACAGGGTTATTAAAAAAAATAATAATAATTGCCCTCTGGGAGAAAGAAATGTGTGGCACTAAGATGTTACAAAACCAGCTGTAACAAGTCCATGTGGTTCCTGTTCCTCAAAGGCCAGCAGAATGTCACCGCCGCTTCAACCAGTGACGCTGAGAAACAGGGTGAACATTTAGCCGAGATTGCCCCACGATTGACAGCGATAGGATAATGGCAGCTGTTAAACCCCCGAACTGCGGCTGATCCCGTCGGCGAGCTGGCGACGCGTTCACTGATGTGCGTGCGTGTGCGAGTGACTGTGCGCATGAAGGAGGGGCAACAACAATCCAGCATGGGTAACTAGCATGTTCCGTGAAAGTGAGCACGCGCGTGTGACTTGAAATGACAACGAGTCGGGTGAACCTTGGATTATGGTCGCAAGAGAGCACTCAAAGAGTCGTGACTCAAGTCTGTCTGTCCTGCACCTGGAGAGAAAGAAGTCGACAGCAAGGCAAATAGACAGAGCAAATAATGAACCGCTTTTGAGTTTGTCCTGAAACTGAAAACACCTTAAGATCCCCTCTGGTTCAAAGACCAAAGGTTAAATATGGTTTTGTAGTGAGATGGGAAAACAATCCCGTAGCTCATCATATCTTGTAAAAAATGCTGGTGGTGTAGTTGAAACTGAAACAAGGTGCTGCTCTACCGCTCCCGGGGGCGGGCTGAAGGTAGTGCTGGGCGATGAGCTGGCTGAGGTAGAGCAATATCTGCCTGTCCTCCTCCCCAAGGCCCAGCTGGTCCTCGAGGAAGCAGCTGCGGCGGCCCTCCACCACGACGGGCCCCTCCGCGGAGCTGAGCGGCAGGTGGAGGTGGTGGGTGAAGGTGAACAGGAAGGCCTTGGCGGCCAGGTGGCAGAACGCGCTCTGCAGGTGAAGGTAGTAGGTGGAGCCCCGGCGTATGTAGGTGCGGTGGTCGGAGACGTTGGCCAGGAGGTGGCCCCGGTAGGGCGGACAGCGCAGGGTCTTCTGGTCAACGTCCAGTATGGAGATGTAGCGGCTGTAGCGGGACAGCGAGTAGAGCATGCTGGAGCCCACTGGAGACGCTACTCTGTGGGGACAGATGACAAAATCAGGGTTTGGCCGAAGCTACGATGGTTTTCACACATTTGATTCATCCATTAAGCTTCGTGCGCAGTCTCGTCACTGTGTAATGTCCTCAAGGTAGTAGTTAAGGACACCATCCCAGTGGGGGAGAAGTGATCACTGTATTTGGACTACAATGTTGCATTGCCATTTTAATACCGTGGTTTACTCCTTCGGTAGTCCCGTTCAACTTTTAATGGGCTAATACATTGCAGGGCTTGTGCGAAGATGCACTTTGGACATGTTGGCATCCTTGAATCCCCAGACAAAAGAAGGAAAAACAAGCCCGAGCCAAAAGCGAAATGTTGTCAGAAATGGTGAAGTTGTCATCACACTTCTTATGAAGAGAAGTGTGCTACTGAAAAGAAGCTCAAGGACAGATGTGAGGTAGGAGGGATAACAGTTGAATAGCTGGTTGTGTAAGTCGTAGGAGACTTAGTCAGAGCGAATTAATAGCAGCTATGTTAGATGCAATAAAACTTCCATTAGATGTACATACTTTTTTTTTTTACGTAACATAAATTAAAGTTCAGGATGTGTGAAAATCAGGGCTGGTAAAGAGTGTGAAACTGCGTATTCACCCAAACGTGTTAGACAAATAATCTGCACCATGGGCCGATCAGCTTGCACATTTTGCTGTGGGCAACGTGAAACTTACACGCGTCTGCGCACTGCAAGCTAAAATGTCACCGTCATTATCGTGGCAAGAGCGGTGAATTCCGTCAAACAGTCAGGAAATACCTTTGCAATCCAATGAGTTTCCACCTCTGCAGGTCGGTGAGGGTGAAGGGGCAGGACAGCCAAGCTTGAACCCTCTCTCCACACTTCCCGGAGGCAGGCACAAAGAGGGCCAGAGCGGAAACCAGTCTGCGCACTCTCCCCTCATCTGCCCCGAACACCACCAGAGTCCTACCGCTCAGCAGGCACCACAGGGCTTGCATGGCAAACGGGTACTGTCGCACGAACCTCAAGGCTCCCTGTCCGGCCTTTTTCTTCTGACGCGGGGTCACCAAACCTCCGTAGCCGAGAGGTGAGGCAGCCCGATCGGACCCTGCGGAAGCGCTCATGGTGCAGTCCGACCCGTCCTCTGCCGACACGTGGGAAACGCCGTCTCCGTGGTGTCCCAGGGGCAACTCCAGACCGTCCGTGGCGCTTTCCGAGCGTGCGAAAGCCGGCCCGTAATGATCGGGGAGCGGGAGTAAGGCTTGAGGTTCCTGGTTGACCACCGCGGTCTCAAAGGGCTCTGTGGGCGAAGCTTGGCCGGGATGAGACAGCATCTCTGGGGCGGAGTCCTCGTAAAGGAAACCATCTTGGGCCATGCAACACGTGGCGTCAATTGGAACCAGCAGGTCCGATTCCAGCTCACAAGTGCCATCGGCGTCTCCGTCGTAGTCGTCCTCCTTGCTGGCCTCCAGCTCAGATACCACCTCCAGCAGGGAGACGGGCGTCTGGTCGTCCTCGTCCTCCCCGGCCGTGGTTTCTACCTCTTCGCTGCTGCTCTCCCTCTCCAAATCAATGTTCGGGTCGGGGGTCAGGTCGGAATCCAGGGCGTCTGACGACGCACTGGTGGTATTCCGCTGTTTCTCCGACTGACCCACCTGGCTCTTGTTGCTGCTAAAACTTCCTTTGGTTTCCTCCGAGCTCTCCTGTGTTTCCAGGGTCTGGTCTGAAGGCGACGACTCCAGCTGGCTCTCCACTGACCCGGGCGCGCACATCAATCGGGTATGGCTGTTACCAGAGGCTGGTTTTAGGGATTGTAAAGGGTTGCAGCCATCTAGCTGTGGAGGCACTGGGCCGACTACGATAGGAGGCAGGCTGGGTAGTGCACAGTTGTCTACAGCGTGGTTCACAGCGCAGAATGGTCGCAGACTTCCCCCCACGGGTGCGTCGCACTCCCCAAGGTCGTCCTCGAACAGGAAGTTGGTAATGATCTGCTTCTTGCGTAGGTCCCTGTCCAGGCGACGGGTATGCAGGTAGCTCAAGTCCCCCCGAAAGCTCCTCTCAGTCTCCTTAAGGAGCTCCACCGTGGCCTTGTAGAAGGTGTCGTCGCACAGCTCCTGCAGGTTCTTCAGCCGTTTGTCGAAACACTTGGCCGACTTGGCTTTGATCAGCTGCGGCGTGTAGGACGGCCTGCGCTTCGCGCCTTCATCGTCCTCCTCGTCCGCGTCCTCGCCGCCGTCCATTTCGCCCTGTCCCCCCTCCCCCTCGTCGCCCCCGTCGCCGCGTGCGAAGGGGCTGGAAAGCTTGACGTATTTCTCCAGCAGCTCCTCGCACTCGCTCAGGCCTTCGGCGACACATTTGGGGCAGGCGACGGCGTGGGGATCGCGGCGAGGGCGGTGGTGGTAGTAGCAGATCTGCTTCAGCAGGTCTCGGTGTTCATAGATGCTCTTTTCCACGTTGGCCAGCTCGTTGGCCTTTTCCACGACGTGAGGAGAGTAGACGCGCTGAGAACCCACCTCCCTGTGCAGGCCCTCCTCCTTCTGGAGCACAGAGTGCGTGTACCTGAGGGGAAAACACAGTTGCATGAAGTGTTTCTCTCAACAAAAGTGTGCGAATTATGCATTCTGACATTCTCATCAACATGCATGCGTTGACTAATATATATAACCTATACCAACATGAGGTTAAATACATATAAATAAGATAATAAGATGTTTTATTTACTAACTTAACACTTAAAAATAATAGAAATGTAAACAAAAACGTATAGAATATGTTGTTAGACTTTGTTTTGTTCTTCTTAGCCATCATTTCCTCACTACTTGATAATAACAGATGGCTGACAATTGGTCTTTTCGAGATTTCTGCACAACAAACAAACACAATTTTTGCATATTGTGTAGGATTCAATGTTCTTACTCAAGGTCTCGGAGCTTCCTCTGGAGTTCCTTTGCGAAAGCTCTCCTGTTCCCAGCCTTCAGACACTCGGACGCTTGTGAAAAGCGAAGGGACAGTTCCTGAAACTGCTGCATGATTTTCCGCTCGTCTGCAGAAACATAGGCCATGCAGAACGGTCGCACGAACCCCCTCGCCTCCAAGTCATACAGCGTCAGATGATGCACGTAGGCAAAGGCCCCCTCCTTGGAGTCACCCAGGACCACTCTCGAGTCCTCCACAAAGCTGAGCCTCGGGTAGCCGCTGCCAGGCGGGTGCCCCACAAAGGAGGCCTGGTAGTCCACTGACATGATACGCAGGGAGAAGTAGTTGAGATCGAAGTTGCTGCACACTTTAGGGTCATCGGGGATGGTGAGCAGGGGCTGAGGGCCCACCTGCTCCGAGAACTCAGAGATGAGGATGAAGTCTTTGGTGAACTTGGCGAAGGAGGTCTTCGCCCAGGGATTGAAGTCATCAAGCGGATGCAGAGGAACGGAAAACTCCTTGGGGAGGGCCCAGGGGTCCGGATCCTCGTTTCCGTAATCATCCTCTTTGGTGAAAGCCACCACGTCCGGTGAGCCAATCATAATGCTGTTGGTCGGCAAGGCATGAGAAGCACAACTCACAGTGCAGCACAACTGCTCAGGTCACAAACCAGCATTGGAGGTTGAAGGATCTGCAATAATTCAACTAATGTGTAGGTCCCACTGCAGGGACACAGATGCACTCCCATGGAAACTAGTGCACACAAAAAAAACAACAACCTGCAATGGTCAAACGTAATAACACAAGCCACCCCGACAGGAACACCTATCCGTATGTGCGTTCACAAAAGCACTCATCTTGCGCCAGTCACAGGGTCCGCTGGTCTGGAAGCCAGGCATCAGCCCATTTGCTGAGACAAAAAAATAGATGGAGCAGCATCAGCTGAATACTTCTCCCCTCGTCTCCATCGGCTCCATGCGCCGTTATCCTGCGACCGTATTTCGGGCTGAAATGCTGGACAACGATGGGTCTGAGGCGCCGCTCACAGAGAGAAGCGGTACATGTAATTTTCACATCCAGTGACTGCCGCCATGTTTAACCCAGCTGGTTGTATTCTTGTCAGGTGACCATAGCGCCGCCCCATCTGGAGTAATTCCTGCAAAAAGCGAAAAACACTTCTTTCTTTCTTTCCTCCAGCTGAATGGCAAGTGAATGTATTTCGCCACAGTGTTTTTGAATATGCTTGGATTTTTTTTTATTTTTTTAATATTAATTAATTAATTAATTAATTTTTAATGCGGAAGGTGCAAAAAAAATTCTATAACGCGTGGTACTGAAGTAAAACAAGAAATAACAGAAATAAGAAACGAAACTATTTCAGTGGTTAAAATGAACCGTTAGAACAGCACAATAATTATATATTTTTTGGTATTGTGTGTTATGTAATAAAATTAAACAAAAATGAGTTTCGTTTTAGGGTGCTTCTCTGTCTCCTCCAGAATTGCCATTGTAAAATAAAACAAACAGAAAAACGCATACGTTTAAAAATAATAATAATACCGAATGTCATTACTGTCCAAATGCTTTAAACGCGAATTCATTTTATAATCGTTCTCTTTTTGTCTTGTCGGTATTCTGTCACTTTTACGACAGTTTTACGACACTGAATACGGCCGTGTTTGATTAGGCAGGCGGGGAAGTTGTAAACATTTGACACTGTCTGTCACTTTTGACGTTGCCTCTCTTTTGTTTATTTTTAAATGTTCGCATTATTTAACATTACTTACCTCCATCTGGGTTGTTGTAAGTAACGTCAAGTACTGGTTAACCACTTTCCCGCTTCATGTTGAAGCTTATTTTGGTGAAGTTCTTAGTTTTAGCTAGCTGGGTCGGCTAACATGCTAAGACAGTTCGGAGACTTCACGACCGGGCCTGTCCGAAGGAGTAGCTGCCCTATGTAAGATGAGCCCGGCATGCTCCTGCACTTCATCGGAAGATCTTCGCTTCGGTCACTAGTACAGCAGCGGTTCGTGGTCGGCCAGAGGCGTTTCTGTGCGGCGCTGAGTCTCCGGTGTCCTCCGGACCCACCGCAACAGGCGGACATGATCCGGAACCGGGCTCAGATCAAACGGGTCCTCTGCGTGGCTGAGAAGAACGATGCGGCTAAAGGCATCTCCGAGATTATGTCCAACGGCAGGTCCAGGAGGGTAAGACTTGTCCTCCGGTCCGCAGTGTACAAGTCAGGAGTAACATGTCTTATTAGCCGGTACAATGTTTCTTCATGAAGACCAATACTTGAACAAATGTTGACACTGATCACTTGAGGTTGATTGAACCATCAAATAGAAACAACTTGTTAAGCTTTGTCTTTAAAATCCTAATACTACTAATTCTTATTTTTGTCATTGTGTGCTGCACACGCACAGTAATTGTATATGAGATTGTGAAAGTTAGAGGAAGGAGTGATTATGGGTTATGGTCATGGTAAGGTTATAAACAACTTTTAACATTGTTAAAACATTATCTTTATGGAATATTTTATGGTCAGCCTCACTGGTGAGATCTCATCCAGAGAACCTGATACTACATCACTTTCCAGAAAACAGCATACCTATTAGAACCTTCAGCAATGTTTACCGTACGATGTAATCAGCCAAATTTAGCATCCCGTTTTCCAAGAATCCTTAATGATACAACTGTGCTCTTCTTCTTCTTCTCCTCCTTTTTTTTAATTTTTAATTTTTAAAAATAAATATAATCATGTTGCAATGTGTCTTAGAGATGATTGTTTTTCCTTTTCAATTGTAGAGAGAAGGAATGTCGAAGTTTAATAAGATCTATGAGTTTGAGTATCACCTATTTGGCCAGGTAAGGAAATCCTCCTAAATCGTCAAATATGGAAAGTATGGATCTTTCATTGCATTGATAATAATAATGATTTTGGTCTCAATTTGCCTTGATGCTGCTGCAGAATGTTACAGTTACAATGACCTCAGTTTCGGGCCACCTGCTGGGCCTGGAGTTCAAAGCACCCTATCAGAAATGGTCAGTACAAACTCTATTTTTTATTTTTGTGTATTTAGATATTTGAGGCAGAGATATTAACAGCACAATTTCTTCCCCACAGGCACAGTTGCAATCCTGTTTTGCTGTTTGATGCAGAGGTTGAAAAGTATTGTCCAGATAACATGACGCAGATCAAGGTATGCATTATTATTTGTGTTCCAGGAATTTAAAAAAAGATATTCAGATACAGGGGGAAAATGTGTAGTTTGTATTTGTAAATGTATGATCAGCAGCAATGAATCTGTAGCAATGTTGTCAACATTTTGTCCACCTATTCCAATATTTTATTCTTTAGACCAGGAGATGCTCCTGAGAGTTTGAGTTTTATTTTATTTAGTAAATTATGCATTTATTAGCTAAGTAGCTAAGTAGCTAAGTAACTCCTCCTATTCTTTCTCTCCGTCAGCACAGACCTGTCTGTGGGTACATGCATGTATATTTGTGGCTCCATCTAAGTATCCTCTGCTGTCCTGTTGTGTCCAGCGGACCCTGGAGAAAGAGGCGAGGCAGTGCCAGGCTTTAGTCATCTGGACCGACTGCGACAGAGAGGGGGAAAACATCGGCTTCGAAATCATCGACGTCTGCAAAGCAGGTACGGTGGCGACGCGCGTGGGCCGCTGCCGATGTCGCGTGGGCGCAAGCGAGTGAGCACGCAGACTGTCAGAAATTAATACTTTGCATATTAGAAAATTGGACTTTTCGGGTTTGAGGAGAGGAGGCACACGACTTCGCCTGCAAGTATGGAGAGTGAGGACCGTTTAGCACTGCACAAATGCTGCTGTAAGCTTTGGGACAACTAGCAGAGCTCTGTCAAACAGAGCAGATGGTGAATTATAAAAGACTCAAATTGTATTCGTGTGTCATTAGAAATTTGAAGAATCGAGTGGAAAAGAACACAGATTTCCTCAAAGCCTTAGTCTGAATTTATGCATTATTTGTCATATAAATTGTATGTTTTGATTGAAGATTTTTTTCCCCATTTTTCTGCTTGTTTTTCATGTGCAATCCACCTCAGTGAAGTCCAATTTACAAGTCTTCAGAGCCAAGTTTTCGGAGATAACCCCCAACTCCATCCGGAGGGCCTGTGAGACTCTGATGGCGCCGGACTGCAACATCAGCGACGCTGTGGATGTGCGGCAGGAGCTGGACCTGCGGATAGGTACTGAGCTGATCTTCACCTCCGCTGCGTCACGTGTCCACCCCCCCCGACCCCCCATTCACTCCAGAAGCCTCATCTCACGCTGTGTGATTTTGCTCACGCCATCCTGCCTTCGTTCCTCTCCTTTAGGTGCCTCCTTCACTCGCTTCCAGACCCTCCGCCTGCAGAAGATCTTCCCGGAGTCGCTGGCCAATCAGCTGATTTCCTACGGCAGCTGTCAGTTCCCCACTCTGGGCTTCGTGGTGGAGCGATTCAAAGCCATCCAGGCTTTCATACCCGAGACCTTCTACAAGATCAAAGGTACCTACACACATCCTGCAGAGACGCAGGTGCTGAAGTTTGCCCCGCTCTTCCTACTCCTCATTCGCTTTGTCCCTGTTTTTTTGTTTTTTTTCTCTCCCAGTGCTGCACGAGGTGGACGAGGACACCGTAGAGTTCAGCTGGAAGAGAAACCGTCTCTTCAACCACACGGCTTGCCTGGTGCTCTATCAGATCTGCATGGAGGTAGGTGCCAAGTTGATCGGGTTGAACGTGGCTATGTCTCAAGTTTGCTTGAACGGGGACGAGTCAAGAAATCGACTGTGAAACACACAACCGTCATAAAATTGAAAGTCTTGTTAAGAAACGTCTTCATGTTGCTGCGCTATTTTCAATGAACTCAATGAAATGTTCAATTCAGTGCCACGTCGATGCCCCGAGTGTTGCGTCTGCATCCGTCGTCTTACAGCTACCGGCTGCTGCATTGTTAGTCAATCTCTCATTCCATCCCTCTTATGCCTCACTTTGCAGGTCCTTAAAATAGTGTTTCAAATTTATATTCACCACCAATGTGTCAAATTCAACTCCAACTCAAATCAAGGGGCAAGTTTTCTTTTTTTTCCCTGCCCATCGATAATCTTGAATAAATGCCAGAAATGACCAGCCCCCCCGCCCCCCTCTACTCTATTGTTTCCGTCGGTCATTTGCAAAAATTAGCCTGACGTCTTTAAAAAAAAGAAATCTGTGCGTCATTTCGCCTCCTCTCGGCCGTCGTTACCTCACAGATCGCTGTTGCTTTGTGTCGCAGCAGTGACTTGACAGTGATGGCAAAACAGCTCAAGGGAAGGAGAACGTCCACTCAAATAGTCAGCCAATGGCGCGATTATACCCCCGCCGCCTGCTTCCTGTGAGTCAGACTCCGGGTTGGTGAAACAAAAAGGGGGGAAACTACACTGCAACACTTTCATTAGTCGTCAAACTGTAACGGGGAGGCGTCGAGTTTGTCTCCCTGAAGGTTTTTAATACAACTCGGTCTTTAAAAAAAAAAAAAAAATCACAGACAACTTTTTTTTATTATCTGGTGATATTATGCTTTTATTTGCTCACAATGATACCATTCCTTCCTTACCTGCGAGTGCTGTTGCAGTGCGATGGCAAAACAGGTCCAAAATTGGCACTGATTAAAATCTGATGTCAGCAAAGCAGCGGAAAACATTGTGTTTTTATTCCGCTCTCAACATTCAAATGAAGGCACTCTGGGGTTTTACGTAACGTACGAGGAAACGCATGCTTCTGTTGTGGCCGCATGCCCGTGTATCTTTTCGAGCACGCACGCACGCACGCACACGTGCGAGCGCACCTCCACCTGCAGCCGTCGGTGTCGAACGCGTCGCCCGTCTCCGTCCAAATAAAGGCAAAGCGAAAGGACTCAAAAGGCTGAAGGGCACGCAAGAGAATATCGCTCTCATTCATTTCCAGGATCCCATAGCAACAGTCACCTCAGTAACCAGCAAACCCAAGAGCAAGTGGAGACCGCTGCCTCTGGACACCGTGGTGAGAGTTGCAGCGCAGTCACTCGGCCCCACACACTCAAAATTCCGCATCTCCAAAAATATCTGTGAAGTTTCATCCTTTTTTTTTCCATCTTAGTTTTGTTTATTTATTTGCGCTGGGTTTGTTATTTAACTAGCCCCCTCTTCTGACTATAAAACAGTCCCTCGCGTTTTTCTCATTTACAGGAACTGGAGAAACTGGCATCTCGGAAACTTAAAATAAACGCGAAGGAGACCATGAAAATTGCAGAGAAACTCTACACACAGGGGTGAGTGTGTCTGCTGGTCCAAACAGAGGCGCATTGTAATGTGCTCGTTTTCAGATGGCTGATTTTCATCTCAAAAGTTTTGGATGAAAATTGAAAATTCTACTAATCCCCAGGAGATGGCGTATTTAGCCCTGTGTTGACAGCCTCCCCTTCAAAACACTTGCCAAGTCTTGCTTTGGAAGGAGGCAAGCATACGGTGGCCACAAGGGGGTCCCAGAGGGCCAAACAGACACCCGGATAGGGGAATTGCTATGAAGTGGGAGAGGTGTCAGTGCCCATTGTGACATCACAAAGGGCTCATATATATATATATATATATATATAGAATGAACTTTCTTTCTTCCACTTTTAGTATCGGGCATTAGCTGCTCATTCTGCAGATGATGTATCCCATAATTTGATTCTTTGTTTGTTTATTTGTGTGTTTCAGGTACATCAGTTACCCCCGCACGGAGACAAACATCTTCCCCCAGAACTTGGCCCTCGGCCCCCTGGTGGAGCAGCAGACAGAGAGTTCAGCCTGGGGCACGTTTGCCCAACGGGTCCTGGACCAGCCCGGGGGTCCCAACCCGCGGCAAGGCAAGAAGTCCGACCAAGCCCACCCCCCCATCCACCCCACCAAGTTTTCCGGAACGCTGCAGGTGCGTATTGATATCGCAATCAATTAATCATTTTTTACACGGGTAGTGGTAGTGGGTACTTTTAAACTATTTTTTATGAAAAAAGTTGAAATGTGACCCATTAGAAGTCAACTTAAAGTCAGAGGATAAAGGTTCAGGGTGTTTTCTAATGTTCTCTAATGTAAAAATGGCTCACATTGGACCCCCAACATGAGTTAAATAATGTGTTCCTTACACATTTTTCATTGTGAAATTTAGGTTCTCAGGAAAAATCGGCGCTTATCATTTAATCGTTAATCGATCGATCAGCTAACGATTAATGAATTAATCGATCATTTGCTTCCTTAGTGTGAAATCATTTTCTTTTCTCTTGTTTTCTTTCACGTCAGGGCAACGAGGGGCGCGTGTATGAGTTCATCGTGCGGCACTTCCTGGCTTGCGTGTCCCAGGATGCCGTGGGTCAGGAGACCGTGGTGGACATTGACATCGCCAGGGAGCAGTTTTCCGCCTCGGGACTCATGATCATTGCGCGGAACTACCTGGATGTCTACCCGTACGACAGGTGGAGCACCAAGGTACGGCGTGCGTTGACGATGCCGGGCATTTAGCTGCAGCGCTACACTGAGCAACGTTCAACTCAAGCTTCTTCCTCGTCTTTTTTTTTTTTTTAACGATTGCAGTTGATCCCAGTGTACGAACGAGGCTCCCAGTTCCAGCCGTCAGCCATCGAGATGGCGGACGGACAGACGATTCCACCGCAGCTGCTCACTGAGGCTGATCTCATTTCTCTGATGGAGAAGCACGGCATCGGTAGGACTTCCTGCTTTAGTGGATTCTGAAATCTCACTCGCCCCATCTTCAGTGGATTTTTAGTTTTACTTTTTTTTTTACCGATATCCAGTATCGCGATATTGTCCAACTCCTAATTTCCTATACCGATATCAACCAATATATGCGGTCGTGGAATGAACACATTATGGCTCGTTTTGTATTGCGATGTCCTGCTGGATGCAGAGACAAAATGTAAATGTAAACAACTTCAAGGTTTTCTAAATAAAAATAAACATTCTGGTCAAAATAATAATCGTCAGTTACGAACTAGCTATTTTTGCTAGCACCCAGCCGCCACTGAAACCGCTCTGCTGAAACACGCGCGCCACTTGCTGTTACGCTTCGATGTGGCTTGATGACATCATCAAGCGTAGTTGAGACGAGTAAAGTAAAGTCTTGTTATTTACCGTTTAGTAATACCATGTTTTCATAATATTTTTTCCCCGATACCGATATTTTCCGATATTAATTTTTAATGCCTTTATCGGCCGATAATATCGTACTTCCCTAGATTTTAGAATTGAACTGTTTTCCATTATCGGTAACCAAGAGAAAACATTGAATGGCTGCAGTTGTGGAAGAAGAAAGAAGACAATGAAGGAACCTGCTAAACAATGCTCACAATGATACCATTCCTTCCTTACCTGCGTGTGCTGTTGCAGTGCGATGGCAAAACAGGTCCAAAATTGGCACTGATTAAAATCTGATGTCAGCAAAGCAGCGGAAAACATCATGTTTTTATTCCGCTCTCAACATTCAAATGAAGGCCCTCTGGGGTTTTACGTAACGTACGAGGAAACGCATGCTTCTGTTGTGGCCGCATGCCCGTGTATCTTTTCGAGCATGCACGCAAAACTAGAAGTAAAAAAAGAGAGAGAGAAATCTGATCAGTTGACAGTTCAGTCCAGTCACCGCGCAGGTTTTGTTAAATGTCCGTGTGGGATAAATTCAACCGTAAGAAGCCTTTTGCCAAACGCGTTTTATGACATATCCCCCCGCCCCCAAAAAAAACAAACTTTTTTTTTGTTCCAGGCACTGACGCGACCCACGCGGAACACATCGAGACGATCAAGAATCGCATGTACGTGGGCCTGACGGCCGACCAGCGGTTCCTCCCCGGGGAGCTCGGCATGGGGCTGGTGGAAGGTGCGTCACGTCAACGCGTTTCAGCGCTAACCGACTCGCCGTCGCCGCCGCCGCACCACGCGTCACGCAGTTTGTGCCCCCCCCCCCCCCGCAGGTTACAACTCCATGGGCTACGAGATGTCCAAGCCGAACCTGCGCGCAGAGCTGGAGGCCGACCTGAAGCTGGTGTCCGAGGGCAGGAAGGACAAGCGGAGCGTGCTGCAGCATTACATCCAGAAATACAAGACCATCTTCGTGGCGTCGGCCAGGAAGGCGAAAAAGTTTGTCACGCTTGATATTTTTTTATTATTAGAAGATAACATAGTAGACGGGAGCTAACCGCTGGCACATCTTTGTCTCGGGACAAACTGATAGCATTCTGGAGGGGTATTCACTCCAAATAGCTCAGGATTTTGAGGCCTTGTATTTAAGGTCACAATACTTTTATTGAAATCCAGGCGAGAATGCAGTTGCTTCTGGTGGCAGGTAAAAAGACCAGACTCCACCTACTCTAGATGGCTGGTTTGGAACCATTCTAGAGATGCCCAGGGTGGAAAATGGAATTGACCTTCCAACTAAGAACCTAACAGGGCAAATTGTACAAAATCTGCAACAGATGGATTTTGGCAATTTGCCTGTCCGTCCCAAATAAAGATACTATTTAAAAAAAAAGAATAAACGATAATACAATACCTTTTAGTATTACGTCAACGCTGTTAATTGTGACTGCCGTAAGTGATGTTCTGTCTCCACCCGCAGGTTGGATGAAGCCTTGACCCCGTATCTGGGCGCCGCCCAGGAGATCACGGAAGAGGTGCAGCAGGACATGGAGATCCCGCTCCCCGTCAGGAAGTGCCCCAACTGCCGGCGGGACATGGTTCTGAAGAGGAAGAGGGAAGGAAACGGGTGAGAGGAGAAAACCTGGAGTGCCAGATTTTCATCTTTCTGTCGTCTGGCGTATCCGTCCGGTAAAAAAAAAAAACAGCCTATTGGGAACATTTGGGAAGGGGAGGCAAAACCTGGAAGGTCACTGAGCGAGAGCGTCCGCGTCGCCTTCGCGGCGTTAGCTTCCCGTCAGCGCCACCACTCTGGTGAGCCGATCCAAAACGCTCTTCCGTGTGAAAATACCATCTTATTAGGATTGAATAGTAGTGTTTGCTACCCGGAGCTTCTGCTTTTTCTTCTTCTTCTACAAGCAGTCCCTGTTTGCTTTTATACCTCCCAGCCAAAAGGCTTCACACTATCTGTGATTAGTAGAGAGGACCAAAGCGGCCCTCTTCAAACTGTATTTTGACTGCAAGTGTTTTTTCTTCATTGCTACGTCATTATTAAGTCTCCACCACATTGAGTTTCTTGTTTTTTTTTTGTGTATTTGGCTTTTTGTTTTGTTTCTACGCTATGAAATATGTTAGCATCTTGCTGCCATACTAAGAAAAAGGGCTCAGTCAGTATCACATAATTAGGTGAAGGTTTCCCATTTTTATGTGGTAATTTTTGCGTTGATACACGAACCTGTCACGTTGTTTTGTGATAATGAAAGAGACCCCTGGCCACAGCCCAATGAGGAACAACAACAACCAAATAGGATTGGATTCATTCTTCCTGAGGACTCAAACCAAATTCAAAGTGCAGTTTAAACGAATCGGGCAAAACAAGCTCGTTTTGTTTGGTTTTCGATTGAAAATGTCGGGAAAATGTGAAACTTTTCATAATAATTAAGTGATACTGAGTCTTTTACTGTCACGAAATCACATAGTTCCATGTAATAACAAGAAAATGATTACGTAAAAGCATGAAACTTTTCAAAAAAAGTACGGAATAGTCAGCCTTTTTTTTTAAAGTGTAACAGCAATACGATTCCATAATAAAACCTATTTGGCTGCAAAAGAGGCTCATTCCAAACACTGCTGCAGCGTCGCTTTGCTCACGTTCTCCCATGCTAATTTTGACAAGGTGTCTCTCTCTGCCGTTTCTGCAGCATGTTCCTGACCTGTCTGGGCTACCCGGCGTGCAAGACGGCCGTGTGGTTCCCCGACATGGTGCTGGAGGTGAGCCGGGACGACAGCGTCTGCCCCACCTGTCAGCCGCCTCCCGTCCACATGTAAGAAAACGCTCTGCATTCTTTCTCTCCAATGCCAAGAGAGTCCCCGCGGCCGCAGCTGCGCCAGAGAAACTTCCTCCTAATTCTTGTTTACAGCAGTGGGCGTTCACCCCTCCAGCACGTGCCTCGGCTCGCTCCAAATATAGGGGTGCGCTCGGCGAGCGTCGAGCCAAAGTGCTCCACACCAGCATCGGTTGCCATGGCGACGCAATCTGGTGCCCGTCTCAAAGTTGATCCGCAGCGCCTCGACTCGAGCGCGCCATCGCTTCTCCGTTTCTTTTCTCCCCTCCTTCCTTTTTGCATAAAAACAGCGCGTGAACAAGAAACAGCCGAGCTTCTCGCGCCGCGGTTTCAGCTCGTTGGGCAACTTTGTGAGCGGTTTAGCGTTGCTGGATTGTTGCGTTCGACCGCGGCGTTTATTCCCTCCGTGTCACTGTGTGCGTGTGTCAACCCTGTCCTGTGAAGACATGCAAGTTGTGTGTGTGTGTGTGTGTTTGCGTCAGCGCTGTGATTAACCACCCCGCCCCCCCCCGCCCCTCCGCTCGCCACTTACCCGACATCAGCCAGAGTCATTTTCAGTCCCTCACTGTCTGGACAGTCAGCGCTGACAGGATGCTTTGCACAGAATCTCACTCAGTTCTTTTAATGAGCGTAAGTGCAAACAGTCCAAATCCGTTTTGACATCTGATCGCATAAAAAACGCATTCGTCACGGACGTGCGAACAGAATGCGAGCTCAGTCCACATTAAGGACCGCCCACTCCACTCACCTCTCCCGTGTACGTACTTGGTCGGCGCCCCAACTCCCGCCGTCGTCATTATAAAGTTACAAACAAGAATTGAAAACAAATCACTTTTGTTAGACTCGTTTATTAGCATGCTAATAAATTTCACTCCGCATTAGCGTATTTTGTCAGCGGAGCAGCGGTCGCAGTTTCCCCACATCTGTGATTAAATGTGCGACGTTGCATCCGAAAATTTGCCAACCACTGTTGATCCGAAAAATAAAGTCGTCACCACTCTGCCCCACCAGTCGTTGCTCCTCGTTCGGATCCATACGAGCTGCAGTAGAATTAAAACCAGTGACTTGACATAGTCCGCAAACAGGAAGTTGATTCTTATTCGCAGTCATGTAAAACTCGCCGTGGTTTTGCGCTTTACTGCCCCCAGTCGTTAAAAACGGAAGTGACGCATGTTGCATTTGCATAGGTTCGGCAGGTGTGTGTGGGGGGGTGATGCGATCACAAATGTCCTGCTCGAGACGCATGTTAATGGCTAAGTGCGAACAGATGCTGCGAGATCCGTTCTCGTGATCCAATCCCCCAAAACAGTTACAAGTGACCAAGTGAAAACAGGGCCATACATATTGCAGAACCGGTTAGCTCGACCTTCACCTTGACCTTGGTAACAAGTCGTGATTGATGTAAATAAATAAATGAATAAATAAATGTTAGAGTCAGAGACAAATATGACGTGTCGGTCATGGCAGTTCAGAGTATCTGTTCCCGTGCTCCCGCCCTCTGTGCATAAACGAGGAGGGGCAGGGGAGATAGCTCCGTACCCTGGCTAGCGCAAATTTGAATTACATCGATATCGGCGATATGGCCCTAATTCCATATCGCGCTTGAAAATATATCAATATATTTTTTATATGGATATATATCGCCCAGGCCTAGTTGCATGAAAGGAATGGACCAGGTGTTTTCCTTTGGGCCTGTGGTGTCGGTGGTGGACCAGACCGTCCATCTGTGAAGACGATGGACTGAACCTCAAGTGCACTCTGAACATATTGTTTGTTGCATCCAGGTGGAAACCACAAAGCAAATACACGGGTTATTGTTACACACTACAAACCCTTGTCTGTGGTCGATTGAGTACTGCTTCCTTTCCTCCCAGCCCGATCTAGATCTATATTAGTAGAATCTTCCACTATTCTCTAGTATTTCATAACTCACTGTTATCCATCTAACTCGCAAACGTTGCATATATATACGTCAACTGTTTGCTATCTTAAGATGTTTGGTTTTCCAAACGTTCCCATGTTGCTTCTTACTGAAGTGTTTCAGAGACGTCACCGACTGAAGCTGTGCAACTTTCAATCTTCCAAACGGACCCAGACGCTGACCTGCCTCAACGTTCTTTTTGTCGCCTTGTCACGTTTCTTTGTTCCCACCGCTCAGGTTAAAGTTCAAGTTCCGCCGGGGCAGCCTCCCTCCCATGATGCCTTTGGAGTTCGTCGGCTGCATCGGCGGCTGCGACGAGACGCTCAGGCAGGTGCTGGACCTGAAGTACCTCCTCCGGCCAGCAGGGCCCGGTGGGGGCGGCGGGGTCAACCCCCCGCCGCCATCGCAAAGGCCTTCGAGGCCGCCATTGCAGAGACCCTCCGGTACCAATCCCCGGCCCTCCTTGCCCGGACCTCCCTCTTGGGCCGCGCAGCCGAGGTCTCCACCGGGTGGCGCCGGCGCCAACAGCGACGTCATCGTGTGCAACTGCGGCCAGGATGCCGTCCTCCTGACGGTGCGCAAGGACGGCCCCAACCAGGGCCGCCAGTTCTACAAGTGCGGCGCCGGCAGCTGCAACTTCTTCCTGTGGTCCGATCAGCCGAGCCAGCAGGGGGCGCTGCAGCAGGCCCGGGGGCCCCCGCTGCAGGCGCCACAGGCCTCCCAGCCTCCGCGCTACTCGTCCGCCGGCTCCAGGAGCAACTCCTCCAACGTGGGGCAGGTGACGTGCAACTGCAGCGAGGCGGCGGTGACGCGCACGGTGCAGAAGGACGGCCCCAACAAGGGCCGCACGTTCTTCACCTGCGGGAGGCCGAGAGAGCAGCAGTGTGGCTTCTTCCAGTGGGCCGACGAGAACGCGCCGCCGCCAGGTCAGGCTCTCCGTCACACACGCACACACGCACACACCGAGCCGGTGTCTGTCAGCCACTGTGCCGCCGCACAAAATATACGAGGACACTACTGCACTAGTTTGTTAAATTAAGAGACTATGTCGTCATTATTTGCCTAAAAAGTGTCATTTTGATATTTGCGGTTGGTGGGCAGGGTCCCCCTCCCCCCCCCCAATATAAAACAGAGTGCCGTGGCTCCAAAAAGGTTGAAAAACACTGCACTGAGAAATGAAATCAAAACTCTTATTAAATATCTCCAGGCCTGATATTCCTTGTTCAAAGGACTTTATAAGTTCTTTACTGCGCTCGTTTAATCTAAATATTTGGTATTGTTTGTGCAGAATTTCAGCACCGTCTCTAATGTTCCTTTTATGTCCTAATTAGGGATGCAAATTATCGATGATATTCATTGATCGGTAGTTGATTGACCTCATCGATCGATTAACGATTAATTGATAAGCAGCGTTTTTTTCCTCAGAACCTAAATTTCACAATGAAATATGTGTAAGGAACACATTATACCACTATAACACTTGAATAATGTTGAGGGTCCAAGTTGACCCTTTTTTACATTAGAGAACAGTAAAAACACCCTAAACGTTTATTCTCTGACTTTAAGTTGTTCTGATGGGTCACATTTCAACTTTTTTTGTTTAATTTTTTTTTTTTAAAGTTGTTTAAAAGCAACTTGTTCTAGGTATATTACGACCATCACACCATTACAGGTGAATTGCTCTTTCCTGCCGCTACACTGTTATTATGACGTGTCAAAAGATTTTCAATTAATTGCAACTGATTGAATTTAATCGATTCAATTCTTAATCGACAGTTAATCGACAATCGAATAAGGCCCGAGCCCTAATCACTGCTTAATCCACAGTGGAGAGAATTCTGCTTTTGCAAATAAAGCAAAAGCCAAATGTTGCAATTATTCTGCCAATATATGATTTTTTTTTTTTCTCGCTGTAGCGGGTGGCAAATTTTGTGCCATGTGACTGCGTGTTTTGTCTTCTCTGGGCAACACTTTGGCATTTACCTGCTCACCTAGCAATTGATGACTCACACAAGCGCTGCAGGTGGGAAAAAAAAAAAAAAAAAAAAAAAAAAAAAAACGCAGAAGAACCACAAAACAAAAGTTCTTTCCAGCCCCGAAGTCTAGTTTAGCTTCAGGAAATGATGATTAACCGCGCAGCGCCGTGCCAGACACCATAGCTGCTGAACATAAGTGCGAACGAACCGCCGGCGAAGCTCGTTAGCACCGATTGGCATAGCGATAGTCTCCCTGTTGCACTGAGGTGTCGTTCAGTTCTATTTACACGTATCAGCTGCAGTGCTCCTCACCCTGCAAAAATAGATCAATGAGACGCTGCAGCCGCTCAAAGTCCTCCATTCAAAGCTGAAAATTAGAGTTGCGCCACCGTTAACTACACAGCGGGCAGCCACACGTTAGGAAAATATGTGGTCAGCGTGTTGAACGTTAGCGATGACTTGCAACAAATCCGACAACGGGAGGTGGCCTGCACTCACAAAGCGCTCCAAGCAGATTTACCCCGTCGGTGCATTGATGTCGGTGGCTGTGGCACACGGGGTTCCAAGCTGCCCATCTGGAGAAACTGGCCACACACACACACACACACACACACACACACATATTCCTACACTAATACCGCACATCCATCGGGAGCAATTACCGTATCTGGGATATCGACGCTAGTGTAGCCAGGAATGAAACTGATGACCTTGCAATGATCGGACGACGCACTCCACCCGCTCCTGAGTCACAGCCACACGGAGCTCATTATGCAAACGCCATATTACAAGAAACGTCTGTTACGGCAAAGCAACATCCCCGGCAGGCAGTAGAGTTTCTTGATTACTCGCGCAGAAATGATCGGAAAGCCCCCTTGGAAAAGTTTTCTTTCGCTTCACTCACTTTCAACCGTCACGTTGACTTTTCTTTTTTGCTTCAACTCCATTGGGTTGATGCCACAAGTTACGAACCTCGGCCGCTGGCACCCCTAGCGGGGATGTACACATATTCTCAGCTTCTTGAAGTTCAGCCCGATCACCCGAGGCAAAAAGAACGTCCTTTTTTCCGTCAATCCCCACTTTAAGATTGAAAAATACCCCTTGAAGAAGCTTCTCAATTTGAACGTCCCGCGCGGGTGTCAGTAGCCGCGTTTCCATGACAGATTTTCGCAAAAATGAAAGTGATATTTCCAAGCACAAATTGAGATCTACAGGCGTTTCCATTGAGTGGTACGAAGCGCATAAGCCGTAATTCTTGTAAAATCCCGTCCCGCGAGAACCCACTTTGAGGAGGATGGAGGTCCAAGATTTTCTTGTACAAATCTGCATTTCGATGCTGTTTGCCGCCAAGAATGGTAGTAATATTTTCTCTCCTTGATTACTTGTAAAATTAAAAAAAAATATTCCGTCTCCGTCTATTGCGATATTTAGGTTTTGCGTAGGGTTGCGACCCGTCCCGTTTTTCCCAGAATTGTTCTCTTTTTTTCACCACCTGTCCCGGGAAAAATAAAATCTCTCCCAGGACACAATTTGCCCCGTTTTTTTTTTTAGTGAAAATGACAAAACCTCTTTTTGATTTCCGTCTGTGGTCTAGACAGGGTTGCCAACCCTCCCGTAAAATACACCATTGTCCCAACTAAAAAAAAACCTGTCCCGTAATGAATTGATACGGGACGCACTTCATTCACTTTGTCCCGTATATTTCCCCCCCCAAAGATGTCCCGGATTTGAAACTGTAGGAGGTGGCAACCCGAGTTTTGCGCCACTTCAGGGGTCATGGAAACGCAGCGAGTGTTGTAGCAAAGATGAGAGTCACGCTTCACATTGAATTTCTCTCGGGTTCGGTGCATCTCCGTATTGTTGCAAACAGCAGAATGTCTACATCACAAGCGTGCAGTCTGCTTATACGCCGGAAAAGAACTGTTTTGTTTTTTGTTTTTTTTGAAAAAGAGAGGCACACAACTTGGGGACACGTTCCTCATGGACGCCACAAAGCCTTTTTCTGCTCTCCAGAGTTTCACCTCTGCTCCTCCTCCGTCAGGTGCCTTCGGTGGGGGGTTCCCCGGCGGAGACGGGAGGGGTCGAGGACGGGGGACATCGGGAGCCGCGCCCACCAACAAACCCCCGGCTGCCAAGAAACCTCGCTCCTGTGGCATCTGCCACACGGTGGGACACACCAGAGTCACCTGTCCGCAGCGGTGACGTGGAGACGACGAGTCTCTTCAGGACTCCCAAATGTGGAAATCGCATTCGATTTTCTTTCGATTGGCAGCATGGTTGGACTTTTAGGTGAGTGCGTCACATTTTTTTTTTTTTTTTTTTGTGGCTGTACTTTACTCACGCAGGGTCCCGAACTGTATTGACTTGATGCTGTCTGACAAAAAAAAAAAAAAAAAAAATAAAGAAGAAAAAGTCCCTCCAAAAGTTCAAGACCTCAGCAATTGCCATTGGAAAACAAAGACATGTTTTAGCGAGTTTCCCCAAATGTCAGGCTGTTCCAGGGAGGATGTGTGTCGCAATTGTTAACAGATGGCTGCCCGTTAAAACCACCTGAACTCTGAGGGGGGGGAAGCAAAGCCCGCGTTCGGCGGGGCAGAGAGGGAGCCACTTCGAAACAGCGATACGTCAACACTTTAGTGGGGGAATTTTGCTCTGGAAATACGATGAGTCTTCCACCTGCTGCTCCGCATACAGCCACTGGCACAAAGATTAGCGAGGGGCTCATTCGGACCCAGAGTGTTAACGTGGATTTTAAAGTCGAATTACGTTGCACCTGCTTTTTTATTTATTTCTCACAAGTTGCCATCAGCCGGCACAGAACCTCTCACATTGTTGGAGTTGTCCGAACGGTTGCCGGAAATCAGTGAATGTTTTAATACTGTAAATATAGTAATAAAGAGGAATCGACTGCTCTCTCTGTTTAGTCTGGATTATGCCAATAAATACCAATATTCAGTGTCGCTTCGTGTTCACAGACGCAGTCTTTGACACTGTACAACTTTTGGGTTGACTCGCCGACGACTTTACCGGGGACTTTGCTCTTTTCGCAGATGCTTTCGCAATGAAGCGGCGCTTTTCAAGCGCCTTCGTCTCACAAGGCGGCTGCAGGCTCGAAAGATCTTTTTCTTTTTTCCCGCCCTTCTTTTTGCACGAGCTGCATAATGATACCTACCGCATAAAGACTTTAATCCCTGAATGCATTCTTCCAATAGAGCTGTGTGGGCTTTGGCATAGTGAAAGGGTAACGGACCAAATCAGAAAAGCTCACACGGTTTGGATTTATCTCTTGTCCAAAGGGGTTTTATTTATAAAAAAAAAAAAAAAAAGGGACAGTTTAATTGTCTTCATTTAAATACAGATTAACAGTTACTTTGTCGAATGAGAAGGTCCTACATTTTTAATCATCCAGAAAACATTGTTACGTGTCTTCTGCTAGTAGTATGTTGTATTCTGTTGTTGCGATCTGCTTCGTGACCACTACAGCTGCATTCAAGGAGGAGGAGGAGGAGGAGGTGGTGGTGGTGGTGGGAGGGGGGGGATTGAAAACGCAGCGCACCACGGGTCCAGCATCAACAGTTTCCTCTGAGCTCTGGTGGAATATTACTGTAGTACATGGAGTACTTTTCCACCCCGTGCCCTGTATGTACGTATGTACGTTACCGTCTAACCGATAACACGTGTCGGATCTCAAACAAACACGCTTCCACATAGATCACGCACATTTTTTTTTTTTTTATTTATTTTGTTTGTTTGCGCAAAAGTTTTCTGCTTTATTGTTTTTGCAGGGTTTTATCTTGCGCCGTTTTTTTTTTTTTTTTTTTTCTTTTTAAATTCCCCAGAAATGCCGCGCAGTTACTCAGGAAACATGTAGCGCAAACCCCCCCCGCCCGCCCCCTCCCTCTTTCCCGGGAATAAAAAAAGAAGGGGGGACAGGGGGAGGGGGTGGGGTATAAAGCAGAAACGCGTGTATTCCCGGCATGGGGTTATAAGTTGTCCTGATGTGAATGTGGTGTGTGTGTTTTTTTTCTCCCTCTCCCTCTCTCTCTCTCTCTCTCTCTCTCCCTAATGAATTTCCAGAGGAGTGGCGGCGATTTTACCGTCACGTTTAGTGACTCATACGTGAGTCATTACATGTGGGCGGGCGGGCGGGAGGGAGGGAGAGAGCGCTGTGATCCGTCCTGCGGTGTTGTTTTTCTCCGGAATCTTCTCCCAACTCCGCCACTACTGTTTAGTATCCGGGCAGATATGGGAGTCATGTGATCGCCGTGGCTTTTTTTTTTCTTTTTTCTTTTTCTGAATCGCAGGCGACAAGAACGACCCCCCGCCCCCCTCCTGTTCCCCCTCCTTGTCGTCGTCGTCCTCCTTACGGTAAAATTAGGCCGTTAAATTTAAAAAAAAAAAAAATATCAAAAGCTAGTCCCTGCTGATTTATGAGCGGAGAGTAGCCGTAAAGGTAAAGGCGCTATAATGCGCGGTGACGTCACAGCGCAGCCAGAGGAGCTACGGGAATAATGCGCTCGTTCCTAGAACTATACTAGAGTGTTTTTTTTTTTTTCAAAGGGCGGCTGGTGGATGCAGCGTTCAGTTTATGTATTTATCATTGCTAATGTATGTAGCAACTTTTCCATTCAGTTTGGCAAAGTTGTTCCACATTCTGCTGGTTTTAAGGAAACAAAACTAACCCCTCTATCAAAATCAAAAACTAGAAATGTTAATGTATAGCACCAAGCACCGCTAGGAATCTTCTCACTCCCCTTTCAACACACATGGCATTAAGTACACATGCTTAATAACGTTATGCTCTGGGGACCCCCGTGTTTGCTGGGCCCATTGAATCCCCTCTGTAAATGAAAGTGTGTTGAAATATTGACACGGCACGTCTCGACTCATTTTTTCAGTTCGTTCAGACGACAATCACTTGTAGGAATCACAGTGTTTTAAAGGTCACCGCTGAACTCTCTCATCCACTGTTCTGAAATTTAGGAGGGGGATTGTATGATGCCTTAAAGCAAGTTCACACTTTTGTATAGACACTGATCTATCTTCCAAATAAACCAGGGGCCAGTGAGGTTCCAGCTGAAGAAACAAGCTCAGCTGATGCATTGATTGCCCGTCTGCGAGATCACAAAGTTTTTAAATTTTGAAAAGACATTGCAGCGACCCCACAGTGCCGAGCTGTGGCTAAATTTTCAATAAAGCTCTGATTTGTCCACTTTGAACATGAAAAACAAACTTGATCTGATTGGCTCGGATTAGGAAGACGTCCATCAGATTATCAGGTTAGCAACAAAGGGGCTACCCAGAATCTCCAACTTTTTCTTCCTGTTTAAGAAATGATTTAGAAATAATAATAATAAAAAAAAGATCTCTTTCTGAACTTTTTGGATTGGAGGTGACGATGGTGGCCATCATCTCTTTCAACCCGACGTCATATGGTCGCATGATCTTTGGATACAGGTGTGACCAAAACACGATAGGGGTCAAAGGTTACAATGGTGTACAAGGTGAAAAACTCTTTGGCTCAGAATTAAAAAAAAAAAAAAAAATCCTGCTGTCTCATCATCAACATAGTCACCACCATCATCGTCGTCATCCACCTTTTCAGTGGTTGTCCTAGAAACAGTTGCCATGACACCTAATGCCCGTAAGTGATGCAAGTGTTCCAGGTGCAGAGAGCGAGGACTGTGTGGAGGGGAACAGTGTGTATGTGTGTGTGTGTGTGTCCACTGACAGTTTCCCTAAACTGATCCCAAACAGTCCCCAATGACAAACAAAAGGAAATTAATAGCGCACTTTTGTCCACTTTGACTTGGATGTTCCCACTTGAGCACTACTTGGATAAATATTGAGGTGTAAAAAAAAAAAAAAAGTTATGCAGGGTGTGTGATCAGTTTTTGTCGTATCGCTGCCTGCGTCCTTTTAAAAATACTTGGCAACAGCGCGGCTGCAACATCAGCACTTATTATCATCACTCTGATCTCTATCTGTGTTGTACCAGCGCTTGGTTGCTAAGCAAGGAGATGTAAAGACTTTCTGTCAGAGTTTGGATGTTACATTCCATATTTGGATGAAACACAGCTGGAGGGCTGGACGTATCGCTCAAAGTGAAGCAAGCTGTGTATTTCCATTGCAGTTTTTGATCTCTTACATGAAAAAAAAAACAAAAAAAACACTGATGCTCACTCTGTTGTGTGCCAGATTTCAGCATTTCACCCTCACAAAGTTGTTTTCGTATCACCTGTCACAGAGCGCAAAACGTTTTTAATCCGTCGGAGCAGTTGTACTTTGAGGATAACAATAGATCGGATTGTTGCAGTTATGTAATAACTCAGGAAACTAATTGAACTTCTCATCATTCATTTTGGGCAGCGACTGCTACATCATGATACTGCACAGAATTTGTGTTAATATGAACACCGTGAATAAGTGACTTTGTTTCACTGTCAAATACGTGTCCAAATGCAAGAAGCTTCCTCATCCAGCAACTTTAATGCTAGCAGTTCAGCGCAATTTCAACTTATGTAGCAACTGCCTCTCATCATGATGTTGTCATCTGATATTTTTGAACACTTTTAATAATTTTAAACACCTGAACAATTCCAATACTCAGGTGCTGGTTTGTACTTACATACATGCTGGTTTGCTGGTTTTTGCTGGTTTGTACTTAATGGAATCTCTTCACACAGGCTGAACTATTTGGTTAAGTTTATTTGCTGAAGGGTTTTTCCACCTACTGTGTTAGACATTATTAGGTCTTTTCAGAATGCAATATTGTGAATGAGAGCATCTTTCAAAATACTAAACACGCACACACATGTACACACACACACACACACACACACAAATAAAACTATTCCACGCTATACTACATG
>NW_027466084.1:767500-797500 GCF_046127955.1 Nelusetta ayraudi
GGACGGGAAGACAGTTCGTACGGTCAGTTCACGGTCACGTCGGAAGCCTGGCGCTTGCTCCACGATATTGAGATTCAAAGGTTCAAACAGATTTCATCTGTCACGTGTCACGTTAGGTGGTAATCTATTACTAAGTCATCCACCGCTGTAATTAAACTACTTTTTTAGTAACAGAGAACACGCAGGGATTACTCTGGCAAAACTGGTAATTATATCATAATTACTTTATCAGGTAACGATTCCATGACTTTTCTGAAATATTTTGCAAGCTGAAAAATGTCTCATCATCCACAAAAATGTCTGAAATTTTGAAGAACAACAGAAAACAACGATGTCGCAATTTGATGATGCAGCCGCGCATGCAACGTCGTTGGTATGCGGCGACGCACCAAAACAAGCATGGCGGCGGCAAAAGGAGACACAGCGACTGTATCTGATAGCTGGAAATACAAACCTTACTTTGAGTTCATCTCGTCTCAATGAATGAATATTGTGGTTCATTGTACGTCATGTGCAGGAAACAAGACCTTCTCAACTCTTACTTCATCTTTTTTGAACTAAAGGAATTAGTAATTAGTAATCGATTACTTATGAAACAAAGTGGTTAAAGAAGTAATCAGATTACTTTTAAAATGAGTAATCAGTTGTGGGATTACTTTTATGGAGTAATACCAACAACACTGGTAATGTAATTAGTTGCAAAAATAGAATATATGTAGCAATATCAACAAAAATAGTGCTAGCAATAATACTTCAATAGTGAAGTATAATATTGTAAGCATAATAATCAATATAGTATGATTAGTTACATGATTTTGAAATGTAGTATGTGTAATATATAACAAAATCTAATCCAATCTAACATATATATGACGTATATATGTATGTATATATATCTATATCTATATCTAATCTATATATATATATATATGTATATATATCTATATCTATATCTATCTATCTATATCTATATATATCTCTCTCTCTCTCTCTCTCTATATATATATATATATATATATATATATATATATATATATATACATATACATATACAGTAGATGTATGTTAAAAAACACATCTGTATTTTTGTTTTTTCTTCTCTGTTAAGGTCGCTCAGAGTGCAGCTCCCCTCCCTTGCTGGAGCGACAGGACCTGGACCCGGAGGTGGAGAAGGTGAAGGTGGACACCAGTCACACGGCCGTAGGGACAGAGGGACGGACGGAGGCATCAGGCAGGGGGACATCTGCAACCAGGTGGGAGAAGACAATCGCGCTTGGCCAATCAAAGGACATCAGCTCAGTGTCTCAGGCCATGGCCGGCAACGGGTTTGCCGCCCCCTGCAGGTCGCGGTGCGCCAGGTCAGGTGAGGAGGACACAGAGTCGGAGAGTCAGTGTCCCGTCTTAGAAAGAAGCGTTTGTCCGAGCAGCGACGCGGCGCCGGCCTGCGGTCCGGACACGGCGGGCGACAATCAGAGACTCGGCGCAGCGACACCCGGTGACCAGGCGTCCCTCGCCGCCAAGCATCCCGGCAGGGTGATCATGACCAACGTGACTATCAACTCGCTGACAGTGACATTCCTGGAAGCCACAGTGGCGGATGGCTTCTTCAAGGGCCACTGAAGCGACGCCCCAGGGAGGCGCGGGGGAAGATCGGAAGACAACAATCCAACTTTGCCACTCACTATTGAATATGTGTATAGTTGTATGTGTACAATTCCCATGAGTTTACAACACTACACTTATTTCCTACTGAGATCAACAAATGTCTTTGCTTTGACGTTTGCAGTGAAAAAAAAAAAACGAAAACGCTGAGTGGTGACATCACTATTGTGGATTTTTCAGTGTGAAAGCCCGAGGCCCCAATAACACTTCCGGTCCATGCGTTGCAGTCCAAGATCTCACGAGAAGGTTTCAGGCAGCAGTCCAAAATAATGCAAAGGTTCACATTACGACTTCCAAGCAGCTACTTTTTCCAGTGCTTTTTTGCAACAGAGCTGTCCTCAGGGGCCTGGTTCAGTCTTTTCTTACCGACGACATTTTTGTATTGACGAACGCTCCTCCATTTAATATGCTCACCGAGCTTCACTGCATGGCTCACTCGTCTGTGCCACGCTTGCAAAAAAAAAAAAATTACAATGAAATAAATAAATAAAGCTCCGTCCCGTTGTTAGTCGAGAAGGTTTATTTCCGTCACAAAAGAAGCAAAAGAAGAAGAAGAAGGAAAAAAATAAAATAATAATATCCGTCGCTTAGATGTAGTTCTGTATTTTAAGAAGGATGGATGCACAAAAAGAAATGCAGTGTTGTTTGCTTGTCTGTCCTTTTTACTTTTCAAGTGTGAAATGCTACCTGGTTCTATTTTTGTACTACCCTATTGATAGTCCACTCTTTTCCTAGCCTTTGTGCTGTTCAAAAGGGGTGATGTCAGTGTGCCCGGCTGCTGTTAATGCTCTGTAAAGTAACGTGCAAACGGACGCGTGTGTACATTATGTTAGATTGTACTGAACTATTATTTATTGCATGTCTCACGTATAAGCTAGACAAAGTCACATCACTCGGCGTGTCAGAAAACGGCCTCTCTCTCTCTCTGGCACGGAATGATCATGTCCTCTCTCTCTCTCTCTAAAAAATAAATAATGACATTTTTATTTTGATTGCCTTTACAATAAATATGTACTAAAAAACAAAGTGCCTCGTGAAACAAATTGAACTCATGGGACGATCACTTCTTTTCTCCTCTAACGATTCTACTTCTGCTAACGAGGCACTTGTTTGTGCACCTGACTTGTTTGCAAAGGTTTAAGTGATGCCAAATCTCAACAACCAGGTGTCTCGTGTTTGGGGGTGATGATAAAACTATAGCTAGTATCAAGCACTAAAAATAAGTTGGTTAATGAGTTAATAGTTTCTCCTGTAGAGAAATTGTTGATTCTCCGGAATTATGGAGTATCTATCGTCCAACTCAGATGAAGTTGCTTTACCTCAACAGTTACGTTGCTGTATTTGGCCAGTAGATGGCGACTAGTTGACAGGAAACTGATTGCTCTTCGAACAGAACAGTTTTTAAATTAGTATCAATTTGTGGTGTAAATACCGTTACAAATGTGTGAATGCAAGCGAGTAAATGATTCACTTTGATTACTGAGGTAAATCGATCAATAATAGATGAGTAAATTAACTTAATACACACAGACACACACACACATCAACCACAGCACAAATACCATACAATTGAAAAACGAGCCAATCGCTCGGGGATCCTTTGGTCTCGCCTTATTTCCGACAGGTCAGGGGTCACTCTGCGCGCTTCTCATTCGAAGAGACACAACTTGTTAAAGGACAGCTAAACCACACGGACATACAAATGTCCTGGATTTTTCTTTAAAACACATTATACGTTTAAGGAAACAGCATTTTGCTTGACTTTGCTCTTGATAACTTCGCTGATCTTACCAAAGCTATTTGGTTAGCCTAGCTAACCACTTTAGCCATTTTAACTGGCTGATGAGGAAACACTAGCTAGCTGCCTCAACTTGAATATATCAATTATAAACTAAATTTTCCTCTTTCGAACGAAGGACATAACAACGCAGCAATGCAGGACCTACTGGCTAACGTGGACCACATCAAGTTTGACTTGGAAATCGCAGTACAGCAGCAGCTAGGGGCTCAGCCGCTCCCCTTCCCTGGCATGGACAGTAAGTTGCTACGGTGCTAGCCGGTAACTAGCCGATGTAGCCGTTAGCATTTCACGATAAAGTGATGATTGCGGCAAGGTACTAAACGCCGCTAATTGTCCGCTCTGTGCACGTTCTTTCACATTTTTAAAATAATGCCTTCTTGCAGAATCCGGGGCTGCTGTGTGCGAGTTCTTCATGAGAGCAGCGTGCGTGAAAGGTAAATAACATGCCACCAAACAATGATCAGTCTTTAAAGGGATACCGTTTTGTTATTTTGTGTGCTATGTTCTCACCGCTCACATTATTATTATTATTATTATTATTATTATTATTATTATTATTATTATTATTATTATTATTATTATTATCTATGTAAGATATTAGGAAACATTTAGGGAACTGTCGTTCGGGCTGCACACTCGCACTTTACCTTTGGTCAGTGTTGCTTTTATTTTACCCACGTCTGCTCACCTACACTTATGTAAAATATAATTATATTGTCCGTCACATTAATTTGAAAACACTGGTCCTGAAACAACGCTGCTGTTACTCCTGCAAGCTTTTAAGCAGTAAGGGATGTGAGGCTGACTATGAAGATGGTAAACTCTGAGAACACATCCTTGCGTCTGTTCCGTTCAATCATTTTACCATGTGTTTAGATTTTTTTTTTTACACCAACCACATCACAAGAGTCCAATTTGACCAGATATCTGTATTTTATGTAATAGGATTCAGTAATAAGTCCTGAACTTTTCCATTCAAAACTATGAAATAACACACAGGATTAAGGTCTCAATTGAGTCCAGTTGAAAATAGTTTCAAAATAAGAGTTAGAGAAGACGCATGTACCATTGTCTGTGTGTGCGTGTTGGCTTCAGGGGGCATGTGCCCGTTCCGTCACATCAGCGGAGAGAAGACGGTGGTGTGCAAACACTGGCTCCGAGGCCTGTGCAAGAAGGGGGACCAGTGCGAGTTTCTCCACGAATACGACATGACCAAGATGCCCGAGTGCTACTTCTACTCCAAGTTTGGTCCGCAGCCTCGCACTTCGACCCCGTGACCGTTTATCCACGAGATCGGTTTTAAAACCGAAAAAAAAAATTAACGTTGTTACGTCTGCGTCTTTTCAGGAGAGTGTAGCAACAAAGAATGCCCCTTCCTGCACATCGACCCCGAGTCCAAAATCAAAGACTGTCCCTGGTACGACCGAGGCTTCTGCAAACACGGTGGGTCCTGAACGCCGGCTGAGGAGTCTTCACGCGAATACGGAACGTAAAGCTCATCGTCGTCTGTTTTGCATCTTTGCTTCAGGTCCCGACTGCAGACACAGACACACGAGACGAGTCATCTGTGTCAACTACCTGGTGGGCTTCTGTCCAGAAGGAAAATCCTGCAAATTCATGCAGTACGTAATCACATCATTTATTCTACGTGACGGAGAGTTTCTGGTGCAGAGTTTACGAGGGATGCGAATTGTCGATTAATTCGTTAGTCGGTAGTTGATGCACCTGATCGACCAATTAGCGATTAATTGATCAGCGGCGAATTTGCCTGAGAACCTAAATTTCACAACGAAAAATGTGTAAGGAATTATTTAACCCTTGAATAATGCTGAGGATCCAATGTGATCAATTTTTACATTATTGAACAGTTAAAAACACCCTAAACATTCATCCTCTGACTTTAAGTTGACTTCTAACGGCTCACATTTCAACTTTCAAACTTAAAGTTGTTTAAAAGTAACTTGTTCGAGGTTCATTATGACCACCACAGTATCTACAGTTGAATTGCTCTTTCCTGCCATTACATTGTTACAATGATATTAACTATAAAAAATGTTCAAATAATTGCAACTAATTTAATTTAATCGATTAAATTCTTAATCAACAATTAATCGATTCGTTGTTGACATCCCTAGAGTTTACACAATGCTTTGCTGATTTTTCATTTTAAGAATTTAGCCCTTTGTGACATCACAAAAGGCTATTGTCTTCCAGAGTTGAGTGTTTTAGCATACGCCTGAAAGGTGGCGCGAGCAAAAGAAGTTAAAGTTGGAATTTTCTCATTTCTGGGCGGTTCAATGACGAGCTGGAAACATGCATTATTATTACAAAATAGAGCAAATTCAGTCAAATATTGCATTTTTAAGATTTTATCATGAAAATACAAACATCCCGGAGCCTGTCCATCCTGGACATTTCCAAAGAGAACCTCGTGCAAGGAGACGTGAAGTCAGCTGATACAGTGTTTAGGGTCAGATGGGGGCAGGTGATTGGCTGTGGCCACACCTAAAGGGGTCAGTTACAGAGAAAATCCCTCAGTTTTACTGGTTCAAGACTGAGATGTTGACTGTTACCCCCCGCCCCCCCTCCAGCCCTCGCTTTGAGTTGCCGATGGGAACCTCTGAGCAGCCCCCACTCCCGCAGCAAGCACAGAACCAGGCCAAGGTGAGCTGCCTCAGCACGGCTGCAGACCACATAGAGCCAAAATGTTTTATCTATGTGAAATCTCCTGATGCGACCCCCCCCACACCTCTCCCTCCCTCCCCCCTGCAGCCCGTCCCCACCATCGGCCGCTCCTCGCTCTCTCTGATCCAGCTGACCAGCGCCAGCCCGGGCCAGCGGATGCAGAACCAGGCGCCCATGGGCGGCCCCCACCAGAACAACATGATGGGCAACAGAGGGCCTCGGCCGCTGGACCAGGTCACCTGCTACAAAGTGAGTTGGCTGCTTGGTAACTTTAATGAGCCAGAATGTGTTACACTGGACTTGATGTACCACTGTGTGTTCTAAAGCAGCGTTTCTCAACTGGCGGGTCGCAGAGCTGTTTGGATTGGGTCTCGTCTCTGTGCACAGTTCCCTTTTTATTCTTTCTTTAAAAAAAAAAAAAAAAAAAAATATCTATAGGGAAATTTGACATCATTTTAACCGCAATAACCTGTAAAAGTGCTATGTCTGGCTCAATGAAATTAAACAGTTTAGTTGTTGAACATCACATTTCATAAGTGTTCAATATGTGCACCGCCTGCGACGCGGCACACTGGGTCAACTGGGTGTGCCATGTCACAACTGTGTGCTAGCATATTCCCAGACGCACAATGGCTCAAACATTGAACTATAAAATCTTGATCCGTTTCTCTACATTCTGTGAAAATTTGAGGTTGTTTCAACAAGAATTGGAAAAATGATTGGCCTTGCGAAATGATGTGAAATGTTTTGGGGTGTGTGTGTGTGTGTGTGTGTGTGTGTGTGTGTGTGTGTGTGTGTGTGTGTGTGTGTGTGTGTGTGTGTGTGTGTGTGTGTGTGTGTGTGTGTGTGTGTGTGTGTGTGTGCTTCATTATAATGGAAAATATGTGGGCCCTGAGACGCCGCCAGTTGAGAAGCTCTGCTCTGAAGCCAAACGCTGAGATGCCGACTGCTCGCGACTGACCCCGATATCATTTATTTTCCCTACTATTTCGTTTTTGATTCTCCTCATTTCTGCTCCGGGCAGAGACCCACTAACGCCGTTCTTTGTGTGCGTCTAGTGCGGCGAGAAGGGTCACTACGCCAACAAATGCACCAAAGGTCACCTTGCCTTCCTGAGCGGACAGTAAAACCCCTGCAGAGGACCGACGGTGCTGCCGCTGAGCCCCTGCCAGACGCGAGGAGGAACACCCGTCGCACCACAAGGCCCGAGTCCAACATTCAAGGCTTCGACCGGCTCCGTCGCGTGACTTTGTACAAATAAAGGAAGCCACTTTTGTTTCTTTGCCAGCGTCGACACGTGGTGACCGCCGTTGTTTCCACCGCGTAGAGGAAGCAGACCCGAGACATTTCAACTCTGGTTCCGTCTGCGCCGGTATACACGATAGACACGCCCCTCTGGTCACGTGACTGCACCAGTAACTGACCCGTCTTGTCTGTGGGTCTCTCGAGCGATCCGATAGGTGCGAGACAACCGAGCACCGGTTTGTACCCTTTGATTATAGTTCCGCTTCCACCGTAGTGTAACGACTGAACATTGTTTCCGCTGACGCTCATACCGGTGCGTTCACCAGTTCTGTGCGTTATATCAGAAGCCGCATTTTGAATGTTGGTCAAGAAGACGTTTGCTCAGCAGCTGCCGGCCTTCCAAGAAATTCCACTGAGTGGACGCTATGAACGCCTTCTCTCTCCACACAGCTCGTACCAATAAATGCTCTTGTTCTACGAAACGTCGGCAATTTGTGTTTTCTTGTCAAACTGCAGGAGTTCCAGCCGGGCTCATTTTTAAACTCGCACGCACGCACGCAATGTCCAACAATAAATTTTATTTATTGGTCACAAGTTACATATTCAACACAGAGAATAGAAACAGCAGGGCGCGACCGAGAGAGGTGGAGACCAAATCCCTGGAGGTCTGACTGCTGGGCTGGGGGGGGGGCGAGTGGAGGGTCTCAATGGTACTTCCTCCAGCGATCGTGTTCTGAAGGACAAGGACAGCGGGAATGTTAACAGTCACGGACGGCTTAAGGTAACGAGGCAAGGAGTGCAAAAGAAAAGCAGGCGTCGGAAAGTCTTACTGATGTGGTCGTATTCCCACATGTAGCTCATCGCCACGTAGCCCACCAGCAGCATAGCAATCCCGCCAATGCCGCCCTTCTTCACATTGATGTACTTGTTGTAATATCTGTCATGGCCTGGAACGCAAAAGGGCAACAAAAAAAATATATGTAAATGGATGAACAACAGATTGGCAATGTTAAGTGTAGTCTGTGAGCTGCAAGGACCCACAATTATTCTCAGTCTAAGTTGGTAATAGCACAATGGAAGGCAGACGAAAATGACATTAATGGGGGTGGGAGAAAAAAGTATCGTGATTTTTTTGTTGTTCAAAAATCCCCCCCCCCCCCAAATTCAAATGCTTAATTTTAGTCTGTTGAGCCCGGTTGGAAAAAGTTACCACTATTCTCCAGCAGAGGGCGCTGCGTTCGCGGTAAAAACAAATAAAACAGCAGTTTAACTATGTGTGTATACATCTCATTTTGCCAGAAAGGTTTCAGAAGCCTGTTTTTTTTTGTTACTGTACTTTTATACACTTTTATGCAGTCCAGGCTTATGAAAAGAGAGTAAACGTATATATTGCTGCTGAATACATCTTAAGAACTGACTTAAATATGGTTCCTGGAATAGTGTGTGTAGACCATCATGATCACTAAACTGTTTCACTGGTGTTACAGACGGAAAAAAGGGAGAAAGAAAGAGAATCGCAATTTAAATTGAATCGGCATCCAGAAAGTGGTAGACTGCGTATCGTCCCAGCCCTGTTACACAATGTTTAGCAGCCAGCCTACGAGTCTGAAGATCTAAAGTCTTTTTTTTATTCCTTTGCTGAGACTTTGTAACAGCTAGTCAAAATGTTACAGTGTCATGTTTTGATAGTAGCAGCAGCAGCAGTACTAGGTTGATGGCCAAATCTCGTCAGGTGTAACAGGTTTCCTCACCCCTGCGGACGGACGCCAGCAAGCCATTGGGGGTGAAGTCCCGGCCTCCCAGCCAAGTTCCCAGTTCGCCCAGCTTCACGTCCATCAGACGCTTCTCAATAACGGGAACTGCTCGCACATGGGGAAAAGAGTAAGGACGGATTAATACGAGCGAGGTAATGAGTCGGTGGACTGAGTGATGATGCGCGATGGATGGAAACCGCGGTTGACTTTCTTCACACAAAAAGTCACAGCCAAGAAACTAAATAGCACTAAATAAATGATCAATGGATATCAAACGTTATTAATGACACGTTTTAACCCTTTAAAACGCTTTGGCTCGTCCTTCCTCCGAGTTGTCAGGTGCGGTCATTTAAAGCCGAGCGTCTCTTTGACCCTTGAGAGAAGCAACCAGGCCGAGCGGTCGTTTGTTACGGTCACACCAAGACATATTTTAAAAAAACAACACACGCCACTGGGTTTCACACAAACCTACACCAGACTGCATAGTAGACGCTAATGACCGTGTGGTCTTCAAGCAGTCAAGTAATCAATATGAATATTTTAAAACGATACACGTTGCTTTTCCATTAAACACCGCCGCTTGTGTTCTTGTGATGCATTTGAGCGACCTGTCATTCGCTTTGACTTCAGCCAAGTTTAGCGGACACATTCATTTGCCATTCACGCACCTACTGAGAGCAGTTCCTTTACAAGACTGACTCAACACGAGCGAAGGCACACAGAAATGTTACACTCTGCCGTTTGCACTCAAATAAACGCAGATTTTGACGCAAATCCGCGTTTTTATAAACAGTGGACCCCTCAAGTTGGAGGTTAGCTTAGCTTGGAGGCTGGCGAGCTAGCTAGCAAGGAGAGCGCCCGGGTACACTGAATGCAACATACAAAACTTCGAGCGCTAATATCGCGGGTCACAGCTATAACAATAACACTGAAAGCTTCTCGTCAATGAAACTGACAAGCATGTCGTCCAAAAAGCGACAGGCAGCGAAAAGCCCAACTTCAAAAACTGGCAATGACACGCAAAGTCCTTGACGTGACTGAGAGAACCGAGTGCGGCCTCCTTCGACCTGGAAAAACACCGGTTAAAGCTCCAGTTCTGGCCAGTCCCGCAGTGAAACACACGCACACTTTGCAGAAAGGGTGAAACACAGCAACAAGCGAAGGCATCACAAAAAACGATGTATTTTTGCGTTGAGAGAGGGCACGCTGAATTACCTGGTCTGTCCGCCATCTTGACTGGTACGGAGAGCTCACACAGCCGGGGATGCTGGGAATAAAAGGGAGCAGAGTGCATTATGGGAAGCCGGTGCTGTGTGGCGCTTTCGCCGCTAGAGAGCAGCAGAAGCAGCGCGAGTGAGCGGCTTTGCAGTGCGGAACAAAGGCAACGTGTCGAGCAACTAAAATTAGATAAGAATGGGAGCCTTAAAAAAAAAAGACAATAATGAAATTAAATGAAATACTAGCTCATTATGGTGTTGTTGTTGTTGTTTTTGGCACATACTTGTATTTATCCCATCTGTAACAGGAGGAAACAATAACAAGCATCTGCAACATAAAGACATTTTAGCCATCAACTAACATTTAGGCACTTGGCTTAATTCTTGACGATCAAAATGCACCTTTGGTTGGGGATGTTCCTGTCAAAAAAAAAAGAAGTGGACACAAATACAGAACATAAACATATTTGCATTGCATTGCATTGATACTGTACTATAGGTGTTTTTCCATGTATTTCATAGACGCGTATCCATGTTTGTGCAGTCACATCTCTCCAAGGAAAGCACACCAAGCGCAACCTCGGGGGTCTTTACCTCGCCGCTCTCTCCTGACTCTCCATTGCAACGCAATCGATGCAGGTACACTGTGTAGCACGCGCGCACACACACACACACATAGAAAGCCAGCGGCGCTGCTACAACGCGTGATGTACCTGAAGGTGTAGTTCAGAGCTGATTGTGGCTGAGGCTCGCTGTGCTCGCTCAGGCCGATTCTCAACACGCCCACCGATCGATACCTCCTCCTCTATCCCAACCTCCTGCTCCTCCCTCTCCATTCTCCTCCTCTCCCTTTTTTCCTTTTACACACACACACACACACACACACACACACGCACAGAGTGAATGAATTAGGGTGTGTATTAGCAGCCTTGGCCTTCTTCCAAGACTAAGCAGCAACCTCTTTCCATTATTAGACTCTGTTTCACTCTAATGACTTTAATTGGATCCGAGGACTCACACAGCTGTCCGATATAAGTGCACACATGCACGCAAACACTACCTTTACGTCGCGCGCTGCGCAAATCAGGCCGTGCTTGTGCACGATGATGAGTGGGAGCCCCTCAATAGGTCGAGTCTTGATTGATGATTCAGCTTTCTTTCCTGAATGCTCTGTGCTGTGCTCACATTTTCTCCGTCCTCTGCTTGATTATCGAGCCAAACCGATGCGTCTTAATAGTCGAACTGAATCTTGAATACCTGAATACCTCATACAGAATAAAATAAATATCCTCGGACCAAGAAGGGTCCTCTCTGTGTATTCCCGGGTTCACTCCGGGTACTCGGGCGTCTTCCACAGACTTGCACGTTAATCTACTGGGCAACTCCTAAGCGTCTGTTGTTGTGACTGCGAATGGATGTTTGTCTCTACAAGCCAAGCTTACCACCCCAAGACAGCTGGGACAGGCTCCATTGCCCCCCAGTTATCCCCCCCCTTCCCCCCAGCAGCCCTTAGTGCTGAAGGTGTGGTGATTCAGCCTTGACCTTTGACCCTCACTTCTGCTCGTAAGCAAATACTGATTAGCTGAGAGCTCGCAGCTAAAAGGCGAGGTTGTCGCTGATGCATTGTCCAGTCAAACCTGGAGAGAAACCACAGGCCTTGTGTATTGTGAGGCAACAGGCGCAGGTGCTTCATCCAATCCAGATTGCTTTCTATCAGAATCTTGATTACTATAATTAGAAAATTGCAGTCAGCGTGGCTCTATGGAAAAAAAAAAAGATTCTATTGTCACTTATGGAGGTTTTGATCTACGTGCAGTGTGCCAGTTTGGAGACAGTCTAAATCTTACAGGTAAACAATCATCAAATTTTTTGAGAGTAAATCCTATAAATGATTCAGTCCTTATAACTCTTTTTTTTTTTTTTAAATATATAAACAGAGAGATTGTGCCAGGTGATCAGAGGCTCATCAGAGACTAACACCTGTTGTGTTCAATCCTTCTTGATGCAGTGGAGTGAACCAAAACCTAAGACCAAATTCAGACGATCCCATTTTTCTGGAAGGTCGATCTGATTTAACACCCGGCGGCGAGGCACCGAAACCCTGTAATCTGATCTGATGCCGCTCCGCACTGGAAACAGGCCAGCGTTCACCCTCTAAAGGTGACAAATTACCCGCATGCGTCGGCGGAACAACAACAAAAAACGCTCGCACAGAGCGAACGAAGGCGCCAAAAGGTGAGGGAACTGGACCGCAGCATAATCCCATTTAGACCGAGGCAGAAATAACCCCGAGGTGGCGCTCCGGGTCGCTCCGGGTCGCTCCATCGCTCGCTCAGTCGGTCGGCTGGCCGGCTCCGCTTGTTTGTTGCGAGATGCCCGCGGGGCCCCCGCTGCACTTTGGTGTCTCCCACCAGCTACACACACACACACACACACACACACATGCACAAACAAAAGCACTGTGGGGATGGGTGATTTTATTCCACCTCGAGAGGCAGGTGCCCTGGAGGTCCGCCACAGAAGACGGCTCTTTGAAGCTGATGGGGGGAGATAGACGGAGAGAGAGAGAGAGAGGGAGGGGGAGAAAGAATGAGAGATAAGGGTGGTGAGGGCGGGGGGGGGTTGCTGGGGGCTTGTGCAGGGAGGGTGAGGGGTGAGTCGGGGGGGTGGGGGGGGCAGAAATGGAGTGCAGACGGGGATGAAAGGCGCAAGTGGCAGCAGAGGGAGAAGGATGAAGAAGAGTGAGAGGGGGGAGGGGGGGAGGGATGAAGGGTAAGGGAGGGGGAGGGGCCGGAGATGACGTCTCGGGAACGCCGCCTCGTGACCTTTAAGCAGCCGCCCTCGTCCATGTTGCTCCATCCTTCCTGCCGACATCTTCCATCCATCCATCCATCCATCCATCCATCCATCCATCCATCCATCCATCCATCCAGCCGCCTCCTCGACTTCAGGCCCCTGAGCTCCCTCCTCGTAAACTCTCTCTTTTCCCACCTCTGCCCCCCCCCCCAGGCATCGATCCCTCCCTGTCCGCCGGTGCTCTTTACCCTCATTCATTATTCCCTTTACTAACTCTCTCCCTCCTCCACCTCCCCTGCGCTGACCGAGCTCTCGGCTGCACATGGGGGGGGCAGGGCCAAGGATCAGACAAACACATCAGACATGACGGCAGACCAGCCGGAGTGACCACCGGAGAGTCTGTGGTTTTTATCAGCTCTCCCGTTACTAATATAACCTCGTTAGCGATACGGGGATGAGCGAGGGAGCCGGCCGGCCCCGCCGAGCGTCCCGGAGGAGACGCTCGTGCGTGAGGCTGATGCACGGGAGTAAAGCAGGAGGAGGAAAGTGTGGAAACGCTCCGCCGGGACCGCTTCATTTCTCCGCGGTAATGGCCCGTGCCACTAAATCAAACACACACTTTCAAGTGTGCACTCCAGTGTAATGGGAGCTAATGGCGCGCTGGCTAGTCAGTCCGTATCCCGCTGACGAACAAAGAGGAGAAATGAAAATGGAACCCCCCCCCCCAAAAAAAAAATATTGCCGTAAGAGATGAGTGCTGGTGTAAGTAATTGTTAGCATTCTGAGGGGGTGCGGGGGAGGAGTACATAGTATGAAAATATAGAAAGAAACGAATGATATGCTCAGTTAACCAAGACACATTGTAGCCTCAGTTTCAGAGAAAAAAAAACGTCGGGAATTGTTGAGCTGTTTGACTGTCTAGTCAGTTTTATGAAGAAACAACTGAAGACTTGTCGCTTGATGGTGAGGGAGTTGTTATTGCTGTACGTATGAAGCTAGCGAGGAAGCAATTAGCCTGTGGCTGCACAGCAGCTAGCCAAGCTTTGCCCCACTGACCCGTGTGGTCATCGGTTGGACTTCACTCCTTTCTCAGAAAGGATCCAGTTCCTAGGTTTTCAGTGCTTCTACGCCAGCTAGTGGCTGTTTGGCTTGCAGAGTGCACTCGAGTTTTGACATTTTTCTGTACAGTGGCACAAAAGGCAAAAAATATGTGGCGACATTTCAAAAGAGGGTTGCTTGGAAGATATTTCAAAGGCCTGGCTGGACAGTAGCAAATACACATTGGTAGCAGCTGGTGATGAGGAAATGAGAGAATGGAGGTAAAAAGCTAAAATCTAAAAATGATGACTCAAGGTGCAATGAAATGCTCAGCTTGAGGACAACAAGCCCAACAGGAAGGTTTTTAAGGCAACACAGGAGTCCATGAAGCAAACAAGTCCTCAGAAAAAGGCGGAATACAGAGACGAAGAGAGACGAGCAGGACAGGGGCCGCTAACTAGGAGGACGAAAAGGGAAATGCTGGGATGCTTGACAGGACAGACAAAGAGAAACAGACAAAGAGCAGAAGCTGGAATTGGATCATATATAAAGACACAGAGGAAGTGGGAACTAATTAAAGCCTGGCCCACGGTGGCATCTCGACAAGCGAGGCATCGAGGATGGAAAGGACACAAACTGGAAATTTTGCACCGATACAGACCAAAATAAACAACGCTGCTGCAGATTAGGGAGATTTCTGGAAGGTTTTTTTTTATTTTTCCTGGTCGCTCAAATCTGTGCAAACTGCTGGAAAAATGTGAATAAAGTCCATCTATCTGATACAATTGCTGAAATAATTTACAATATAATCTGATCCAATTAGACATTCCTCACTTTCCGCTTGCTGCCAAACCTTGACTGGTCATTGCAAGTTGTAGTTCTGGCCAGTGACTGGCTGCATTGACAGCTCGTGTCTTCCTTCTCTCCGCCAAACGGCAGCATCTCGACCTCGCTACTGTCTTCGCAGATCGCCTGCCTGGGCCGCAGGGAAGACGGCGACCATGTGACCGCGCTCTCGTCGCGCCTGCATTGATCATAACCTCGTCCCATCGCCATCAGGTTGAAGTCTCCTGCGTCTCCTGTGTGGATTTATGATAAAAAAAAAAAAAAGTCTATTTCACCATTTAGTCATTCATATTGAATCCTTCAGACTCAGCCGTGTGTTTGAGTCCTCGGTGCTTAAAATCTCATCCAGAGATTCGATCGCGCCAACGCGCTACGATAAGAACTTTTTGCCAACATGTTTACATTTGAGTGCACGCACGGTGGCTGGCTTGAAGTCCCCTCCGACTTTATTTTGAAATTCATCTCGAGGAAAATCACCTTATTTGGCGGCACCTGGTGCTGACCAGGCAAACGGTGTTAGAGCGGCCGAGGCCCCGAGCTCTTCTATCTGCAGATAGCAGACAGAAGCAAATTATGTACACACGCACACACACACACCCTCAAACACAGTTATGTAATTGAAATGCTGAAGTGGCCGCTGGTTTCATAGCAACCCCTAATAAGCAGCAGCAGCAGCAGCAGCAGCAGCAGCAGCAGCCGTAAGATGGCGGCAGCGATAGTGACACAACAGAGCGTGTAAAAGACGAGCGGCTGAACTCCCGCCGTCTCCCGGCTTTGGCTTTCACACTTTCCGCTCTCACAGAGGGGATTTTAAGATTTGTCCGTCTGCGGGAGAGTCACGGTGTTTGTATGTGTGTGTGTGTGCTTGTAAAGCCTGACAGAGAGAGCAAGAAAGAGAGGGAGAGAGAGAGAGAGAGAGAGAGAGAGAGAGAGAAAGAGAGAGAGAGAGAGAGAGAGAGAGAAAGAGAGGGAGAGAGGGAGAGAGAGAGAGAGAGAGAGAAAGAGAGGGAGAGAGGGAGAGAGGGAAGGCTCGCAAACGCACACAGACACCAAGTAAACAGTGAAGCACGAGGGAGCGGCGCTAAACATTTGGAAGTGAGACGGCCAAAGTGAGCAGCAGAGCCGTGGAATTATCTCATCCATTAAATAGAATTCCCCTCCTTCACCTCCCCCCCCCCCCCCCCCACCCTCTGTTCCTGTCACAGCCAAATGCAAGAGGGCCTACGTGGCTGAATGTGCAGCAGGTCCGATGGAAAATACATAATAATTGAAAACGAAATCATAGGGATGCATCGATACCGATACCAGTATCAGGTATCGCTACCGATACCAGGGTGGAGAACTCTACTCGTAAAATACGTGTCTATACCAGTTGTACGTGCATGCATATGACAATTTTTGTTAAATTTGGGTTTGTACTGCACAGTGAGACTTGTGACATGTCACCCCATGTTCTAGAACAGGCATGGGCAAACTATGGCCCTGGGGCCATATGCGGCCCGTGAAGCTTTTCAATCTGGCCTGCCGAACTTGAAGAAATGATATTAATAGTAAATAAGTCATACAATAGCTGAATGTCATTCATTTCGTTTTAGTGTTTTCAGAATTATTTCAATAAAGAGCTAAACACCGTGGCATGATCAAGTACTCAGTACTCAGTACTCCAACTCCACTGGTTCTGTAAAAACCAACACTTGTACAAAGAGGAGCCTCACGAATTAGTGGCTCTTCTCGTGGCTTTGTGGTCCTACCCAGGCATCAGCGCAGGTAGAGGAAATACGTGTGATCCAGTGGAAGGTCGGACAGAACCGTCTTAAAGTTGTGTCATTCAACCCACATTCCAAAAATTCTGTTAATAAAAAAAAAATAACGTTTCAAAATAACGTGCAAGATCTTTACGTGAAGACGGAGCCATGCTGGCATTTAGAGCCCTGGTTTGCTTTTCTCCGTGCTACGCTAAGCTAACTCTTTATGCATTACAAAAAGGGGGCTAATATCAATCACGCAGACAGGCGTGTGTATTTGCATGTGTGTGTGTGTGTGTGTGTGTGTGTGTGTGACAGGGCAGAGAAATGAACAGGAGACGATGCCAAGCCGTGCTGTCAGTGTTGTCGTGCGGCTGCGGCTCGAAACAGATGATCGCCGCCGCGCGCCAACGAGGGTGCGGATTCGCAGCGAGGGCTTTCCAAGCGCTCGCGGCGCTTTTCCAGGCGCTTTCGCGGCTATTTCTCTCCGAGGCGGGCGGGCGGGCCCTCGCGTTTCTTCTACGCGAGCGGGCGTGCTTCATTAATAATGCACGCAGAGAGTCCCCCGGAGAGAAAAAAGTTCCTGCGATAATTTGTTCACGCGGGGATATCGTGAATATGTATCATTGGTGTCCCCTCCGAGAAAGAACATAGATTGGAAGCGTGTGCGTGTGTGTGTGTGTGTGCGTGTGCGTGTGCGTGTGTTCTTGCCATATCGAGATCCCGCTTTAGACTTACGCTAACGCTCACATGAAGGCGATAAAATAACAAGGTCCCAACATAACGTTAAATAAATTAAAAATCTGCGCCCAATTATGAACAGAACTACTGTACCTCACTGGCAGAGGGGCAATTTCACTCGTCGAACAACTCAATGGCACCACTGTGAACCGTGCAGCGCAGTGGCATGTGGCCTCCAGACGCCTAGTCTATTTGTAAAACCACAGTGTGACAAGGAGAGATGTCTGTCTAACTGCATGATGAACATTCACTCTGGCCATCTTTACGTTGCCGAGGTCAATAATGACCTCGGCCGTCCAGGTGGGAATTGTTATGTACACTATGGAGAAACCTCTGCAGCACAGACAAATAAAGACACGCAGCCTCCGGAAGCACTGGTTTCTGTACTGTGTGAAGCACCATGTGCAACTGTTTGTTACACATGGATCTGGCCTAGTCTGAATTTGAGACTTTTTTTTTTTTATTTTTTTTTTAACTTTTAGACTTTATTTATTTGCACACTTAAGTATAAAATAGGACAAATATATGTACATGTCTCTCTTGATAGAGAAAAAGATCGGAGAGGATGTGCAGGCGAGGTTGGAGATACGATGAGCTCACCGAGATCCAACAGCAATTGAAACAAAGTAAATAAAATAGAAGAAAATAAAAAGTAAGACAAATTAAATGTTTGCAAACGTTAGCTTGCAAATGTTGCAAATGATAAAAAAAAAAAAAAAATCTGTTCTTGATTATTTGAAGATCAAATTGGATTTGGAAGGGAAAAAAAAACTCTAACGTAAGTCGCCAGTGCTGCAAATCCAGCGTCTTTGCAATTCTGGAAATCAAAGATTGATTTACTTCCACAAATACGAACCAAAAAAACCAAAAATGACTCAACGGATGCAAAATGAATCAAACCAACTGACATTCAAACAAAATCCACTGTGTGCAGATGCACCCGGCAAAAGGGAAACTTCAAATGAGATCTTGAGCTATTTGCACTGACGGGTCACAGGAATGTGACGTAACACCAGCAGACGCTCCAAAGCGCCGTGTTAGTTCTCCTACAGCTCATTCTAGCATCTCCAGAAACCCCGCCTCCACCCCCACCCCCAGCAACCCCAGGTGTCTCCACCCTTTCGCTCTTACTCTTGCATCGCTCCCATTTCCTCCCTCCGGAATCTATTTTCTACCTCACTTTGCGCGTTTCCGTGTCCTCGGCGCTGCTCTTCGGAGTTCACCCCTCTCGCTCGCGTGCCACCCATCCACACTGTGCGACCCCCTCCCTCGACCACCAACCCTCTCCATCCATCTGTCTCCATCCCTCGGTACCCCTGCGTCTGCTTTCGCACCTGCCTCATCCCTTTCATGCTTCCTCTCCCTCCCTGCCTTCCACGTCCTCACCACCCCATCTTCCGTCCTCTCACTGTCCACTGCACTAACGTTCACTACTCCATGGGATGGGATTACCCCCCCCCCCCCTTTCCCCTCCCTCCCATCTGCCGCACCCCCACCTCTGTAGATCTTCCTCTCCAGAGGTGAGCAGAGGTGGTGACTGACTGGCTGTAGTACTATCAGTATGCACAGTCATGGTGCTGTGACTCTGCCATCATTGATTGAACCGCCGGCTAAATATAGACTCTGTCGAGGCTCAGCATCTTTACCAGGAGGGAAGGAGGGGACGGGAGGGAGGGAGCGGATGTAGGGATGGAAGCGCACACACACACACACACACACACACACACACACACACACACACACACACACAGGGGTACACTGGCGATAGAGGGGAGGGAGAACGTGAACTGAAGCCGCAAAAAAAAAAAAAGTATAAACGCAGCGAGCAGCCGCGCACAGAAATACATAAAAATGAGGCGGCGTGAGGCGGGGCGAAGCGTCGCCTGACCTTTTTAGGCATTCACAAAAGAGAGCTGGTGGGAGGGAAATCTGTGGCCAACACACACACACACACACGCACGCACACAGCAATAGTAAGGCATCCGCCGCTACATCGCTCAAGGCTAAGACAACATGACAAATCATCGCTATTCAACGCACAGCGCTAACAAGGCAGCGCGGGGTGTGGGTTGGGGGGCGGGGGGTGTGTGTGCGGAGGTTGGGGTAGGCAGACAGGCAGATCTGGCAAATTCAATTATGGCGCAGACAGACAGACAGACAGACAGAGCGGCCAGGCTCTGAGAGAGGCAGACAGGTGAGCAAACAGCCAGAGGAGATAAACAGGCGGGCGAGCGGGAAACAGCGGCCTGGTGATCCGGGGGGGATTTGATGCGGATTGAGTGTATTTCAAGAACACTTTTTATGGTCTTGCATACAAACAACGTTGGCCACCCCCCACAAAGAACAGCTCGGCTGATGAATCGGGGCTCAGCGTTGCTCCATTGTGTGGACAGCAGTGTTTCAGTTCAGTGCTAGCGTGGTAAAATGTATCCGGTTGCAAACGTGAACAAACACATCGGACGATGAGAAATTGCAATGCCATGCTCATGCCGCCATGAGCAATTCTGTGTTCTTTTGCACTGTCCTCTTACCAACATAGTCAAAATTTTAAATAGGGAAATAGAGAACAATTTCAGAATCGAAATCATCTGGTTCCAGTTAAGTCTTGAACAGGATTAAGCACATATTGGAGGGCTTCAGAACAAGAACATTTCAGATGATTCAAGATTAGAAGGAATCCAAAACAACAAAGGCTTTCTGCAGACATAGAGGCCAAGGCCAAATTCCCATTCAGGCATTTCATCCGTTCAAATGCGTTGTATCATCATTAGTAGGTGGGCAGATTTACACATTGAGCACCGAACTCGGAGGTGAAGCTCATACACTCCTAAAGACAATGGGCTGTAAAAAGCCGCTGAAGCTCATGGGACATTTTGAGGTTTCTCCGATGAAGACACCGTAGAAAGACACAGTGAGTTGTCATCAGCGTATCGATGGAGAGCCAGGACATAAAATCCATTAATTAGCTACTGAGGCGTGAAAGTGGTGAGATAAAAATGACCAGCTGACCAGCCGCGACATTTCTACCTGGCTCCGGCCAAGAACAAGGGAGACGTGTGTCGGCCTTCATCATACTGTCATTGTAAAGCTCCCAGTCCATACACCGAGTCAAGTTGTTTCTGTGTTTCGAGGTTTAATACGAAGCATTAGAGAGTGAGCAGCTGCGTTAGGTTTTTGAAGGCAGTATCTTATTATTTCAGAGACTCTCAGAAGACGAGCAGTTCGACAGCCTTGTACAGGACGTGGGAGCACACAGCCGAATCGCTCTACGCGCAAATCCGTGAATAATCGACACGAAAAAGCCTGGACGCCCTCGGTACTTTGCCAGAATTAGTCTTTTATGACAGACCGACACCGCAAAAGTTAAAAAAGTTAGTTGAGCTTTCTGGCTGCGCAGCGAGCAAAGATAGGAGGCGATCCAAGCGCCGAGCCTCACGGCCCGTGTTGCAGCAGCAGCAGCAGCAGCAGCAGCAGCAGCAACAGTAACAGCAGATCGTGTGCTGCATCCACCGATTACAATCACGCTCTCTATGGCAACAGTTAGTAAGCATTAGCATATGGAGCTGGACTGATAAAACTCGCAGTCTCACATGTGTCGCCTCCATTGTGTTCCTCTCTTCCCCTCTTTGTGCGTCGGCGGCTCGGAAAATTCTGCAAATCTCATCATTAGAGCCAAATGGAGTGGAGGATATGTGTAAAGAAAAACTGATGAGGCGAGAGAAATCACAAGCGCTTAGGGTGTGCGTGCACAACTGAGGGCTGAGTGGAAATGAATTTTGCATTTTAAAGGGCCGGTGTTCCCAGTCACACGATCGCTTCCCCTAAAGGTCACGTCAGCTGTCAGGGAACTACTCACAGATGAGGCACTGTACTACCTTTACTTTGAATGACGAGAAGTTATTCCTTTACTTAATGGCTTGCTCAACTTTTCAGAGCTCGTATTAAAACACACAGACCTGGAAATTAACCCTTTGTGATGTCACAGAGAACGCCGACATTTAATAAACACCTCTCCCAGGTTAGTAACAACACCGCCAACCGTGTTTACACCTGTTTAAACCATGGATGTTTTATAAGAACTGGATACCGGACTGGCAATATGGCAGCGCGCCATTTCCCTGTGGCCACTCGAGGTACTGTAGCAAAAAAAAAAAAAAAATCCCATGGGCCCAAAAAGCATTTTTCGCATAGACAACAATACAAAATAAATGGTCTATTCGATAAAGCTTTTAGTTAGAGCAGTGACTAACTAAAACTTGATGGGATTTTTTTTGCAGGAGGCTGTAAACCGGGGGGCTAAAACTGTTTTCTGGAGATTTGTACCTTTTATTCATTGATTGATGTATGACAGCTCATACAACATCGCCCTATTCCTTGTCCAGAATCAAAGAGCTGAAATTTGGAAGAATATTGCACTTAAAAACTATATATTTATAGCTTAAATTGCTGAGTTTAATATTTTTTTTGTGTCAACAGGGCCACAAAAACAGAAACTGTACTGAACGTTTCACATTGTTTTTGCTCCTGCTGCAAATCTTTTCAAACAGCACAATAATTTGCATTGAGCAACCTATAATTGTATTTCACCAAGTCTTGTCCGACGTCTGACTTGTGTTTTTTTTTGTTGTTGTTTTGCTTCATTCTTCTTTTTCTTCTGGCGTTAGAATAATGATAAATATTGTAATTAATTTTTTAAAACTACAATTATTCTTTTCTGCGACCTTGCAATGCTTTGGGCTGACCGCTTGCAGAAGATGCAGCTGGAGGCAACACCCCCCCTCCTCCTCCTCCTCTTCCTCCTCCTCCTCCTCTTCACCCCCTCCCTCCCTCCCTCTCCTCCTCCTCCTCCATCCATCCCCGCTTCCCTCTCCGCTGGATGGTTGGGTGGTGCGTTTACGGAGCGCACGCAGAGGACGCTGCAGCCGGGGGGAGGGTGGGTGGAGGGGGCTTCCCTGCCAGTCTGATGGAAGACGAGCTGGAAGCCTGACCGGGAGGAAACACAACACCGGGTCCGACTCGCAGGCACCGACCTCCGAGAGAAAAAAAAACAAAACAAAAGAGACTCCAGTCCGGTTCCGGAGGAGGTGGTGGGGGGCGGAGAGGTTGGAGGAACCGGCTGAAAAACCTCGGAGATCTAAAGGGCGAAAGGGAAAGAGAAGGCAGGAGGTAAGACGAGCAGAGTGACTAACCTGTTGTTTGTGCTTTCTTTTGTGATGGAGAGAGGGCGCAGAGAATCTCGGGTGTGTGTGTGTGTGTGTGTGTGTGTTTTTTTTTTAATTTAAAAAATATATTTACCGAAACACACAGGGGGGATTTAAAGGCAACATCAGTGAACCTCAGCGGAGCTTTTAAAGGTGGATGTTTTTAGGGGAAACCAAACAGCGTCGAGTTGATGTATCCAATCCCCCCTTTTTTTTACTGTCTTTTTTTTTTTTTTTTTTATCTTTTTGATTCCCATCAAAACGCGCCTCTGTCGCACCTGAGCTAAATTGATTTCACCCGGACGGGATTATGAGATTCGGACCGACACCTCACAGGTGCTGCGCGTCGTTTAATCTTCTCTTCTCGGTCTTCTTCTGAGGCAACGCGTGACTTTGCGCACACCGGGCGATGATTACATTCTCGCCGTGCGACTGATGAGGAAACCGGCGCGCGATACCAAGGAGGAGGCTGCGGCTCAATTACCGGTTGGCCGCGCGGAGCCTTTTTTTTTTTTTTTTTTTCCCCCCCAATTTAGAGGGAGGAGGGCCGAGCGCGCCCTCCGCAGGTCGCGTTTGGGAGCGCAGCGGCTCGTCTTCGAGCGAGGCCCCCGTAAGACTGCCGTCGTCACGATGATTTGATTTAAAAAAAAAAAAAAAAAAAACAGGTTTCCGGTGCTGCACGTCGTCTTGACTGTCTCCTGTCTGGGAAGGAGGAGGCGTGTGTGTGTGTGTGTGTGTGTGTGTGTGTGTGTGTGTGTGTGTGTGTGTGTGTGTGTGTGTGTGTGTGTGTGTGTGTGTGTGTGCGCGTGGCGGCGCTGAATCACCTGCTGCTTCGCGTTTGCGTCAGACTGAGCCCTAAATAGCAGAGCGTTGTCATCACTTCCCAACATCTGGTGCTGCTTTTGTATAACAGGTGGCCACATCTTACTAAGAAAAGAAAGAATATCAAAACAGAGAAGTCAACTGAAGCTCCTCGCTGCGCTGCAGGCGACAGCCATCCGTCTGATCCCAGGTCAGCGGAGGCCACAGCCAACAACAACAACAACAAAAAAAACAAAAACGGGCTCAACGAGGCCGTGGGTGTTTGTTGTGCATTTGCTTATCAACGCGCATCGATCGAGCTCGTAGCAACGTCGTTTTTCTCAGCGGTTCCCCCTGAATGCAGCTGAGCTGCTGAGCTCTGCAGACAGGAGCAGAGGAGCGACGAGCACAGTTGACCTTAGAAAGGCTTGAAGTCCCTTATTATCGATTGGTTTTGCAGCTAAGAGACGTTGCTGCGATTGTTCCTGTTATTGACGTCATCCACAGCAATTTGTTACATTTTCGCACAATGATTTGATCCGCACAGTTTGGCGACGCTTTGCATTGTGCTCGTTATATTCTCGATTTTCTTGAGTGTTTTTTAAGGGTATGTAAGTATCAGCAGCGATTGCCATGTGACCCTACAAACTGGCTGCTTTTATGGGTCTCATTTTAACCCTCTATAGGGAGCTCTATAAAATTTAACATTGATAACTTCCAGAGTGTCAATAAAGGACATAAGCAGAGTATAAAAGAGGTTTCCTTTAACAGTTCCTCACCCATTTCAGTTTTTCTATTTAAATGATGAGTCTTAAAATTCAAAGAACATTGATTTCTTTTTAAACACTAAAGAAAACTCCTCACCGGTCAAACCGTACACGATTGAATGGAAGAACGGCTCCCGCAAGTCACCGCATGGAACTGAGAAATAAAGCCACTTAAAACTTCTCATGGAGCCGGCAGCGAGAAAACACTCTTGTGTTCTTTCTTTTCGCTATTTATCATATCATTTCATGTATCGATGCCTCTGGTAAACTTCCACATATGGTCCTTGGGTCTGTAAAGGGTTAAAGCCATTTTCAGATCTTTAGTTTTTATTCCAGGCTCCAGTGGAGCAGCTTCGTACAATTCATTAAACCACCAAAAAGAAAACCCCAAAAAACTCAATAGAGCTTAAAGGGGAAAAAAACATGTCCATAGAGACGCAGGGTGACCTTTAAATTTGAAAGATAAAAACATTTCTTGCAATATTTAAAAAGTATATTTATCTATATATTTCAAAACAAATAGAATGTGTCTACCTGTCCCTTCAAAGGGTCTGAAAGTATGTATGTATGTATACATACATATATGTATATATATATATATATATATATATATATATATATATATATATATATATATGTGTGTATATATATATATATATATATATATATATACATATATGTATGTATGTATGTATGTGTATATATATATATATATATATATATGTATACATATATATGTATATATGTATACATATATATGTATATATGTATATATGTATACATATGTATGTATATATGTATACATGTATATGTATATATGTATACATGTATATGTATATGTATATATATATATATATATGTATATATGTATACGTATATATATATATATATATATGTATATATGTATACATATATATATATATATATATATATATATATATACGTATGTATATATGTATACATATATATATATATATATATATATATATATATATATATATATATATATATATGTATACATATGTATATGTATATGTATATGGCCGTACGCGCTCCTCTCATCTTCCCCTGTCACGCAGCCGTGCATCCTTTGTCAGTCTGCTCTCATTCCATATGCCTCTCACACACAAACAGTCTCTCAGTCGGCAGCAAACTGTTTCTCTTCGCCGCGTCTCACCTTGACTTCTGTCATTTTTTTTCCCCTCCCTGGCGAGGCTCTGATTGATTGCCCCCCCCCGCCCCCCCCGCCCCACTCTCTCTCTTTTTTCTAATTCCGTCTCTGCCGTCTACATTTTAATTCTCCTCCTTCTGCCCCCCCCCCCCCCCTTCTCTCCCCTCCACCGTCTCCTGCAGATCCTCCGTCAAGCGAAGGTCTCCCGGCCCTCTCTGTGGAGCGTGTTGTGCTGATTTTTTTTTTTTTTTTTTTTTTTAGCATGCACACTCCCCCAGTGTGTGTAGCTTGGGAGTGAGTGGTGTGTTTCGTGCACGTGCTGACCACAGTTGCAGAGATGAGCTCGGTGGGAGCGGAGCGCCGCAGGCCCACGCCGGTCGAGACGCCCGAGGAGAGGGACGTGTGGAGGGACGGCGGGAGGGCCGGGTGGAGGGAGGTGGGGAGGGAGGGATGGAGGGAGGGACGGGAGAGCGGCGGCGGTGGAGGTGGCGGTGGCGGCGGCGTGGTGCAGAGCTACAGCTTCGACTCGTACCAGCTGGAGGAAGAGGAGATCTGCAAGGATGCCCCGGAGCGAGGAGTGCTGGCTTTGTCCGAGCCTGGTGAGGGAACAACCAACTCTGACTGTACTGTCTGTCTGTCTGTCTGTCTGTCTGTTAGTGTCGTAGTCAAGCCGCACCAACCGAGACCAAGACATTATCAAGACTAGCGATTATCGAGATTAAGACAACACCAAGACTAGACAGTAAACAAGAGAGAGAGAGAGAGAAGCGGGAAGATGAGAGTCGCGCTTCACAAGCTCGGCCAATCAGAGAGCTTGTAGTCAGCAGGGGGAGGACGGGGAGGAGCCTTCGCATACAGACTCTGCCTTTATTTTACTATTTTACTCTTTATTTTGTACACTGTTAGCCTTGTTAACTAATGATTTAAAAAAAAAAAATCTATTTAGCCCTCTGTTTGCAGCCTCCCGCTTGGATTTTCCTCCCTGATACCTCATTGTTCACCTTTGAAAGGAGGCAAAAAGTGAAGAGAATACAACCGGCCCGATCACCCTATTGGGGACGCTGCAGCTGACCCGTCGCCACTGACCTAGCAGTGCCCTTTGTGATGTCGCAGAGGGCCTATTTCCAAAACACTGCGTTTTTTTAGTACACGCTTCTTGAAAAGTGGAGCAAGCAGCAAGCAAAGAATAGACTTGTGTCATTCCAGGGGAGGGAGGGGGGGTTGGTGGGAGTGCTTCCCTGGCAGCCTGGAGACACATTCCACTCTTGGAAAACGCCAGTAGAGTGATTCAGCATCATATGGGTTCACTTATAGCATGCGTCAAATCTCATCCCACCTTTCTTTCACCTTCAAGGTGCAGATACTGCACATCATATGATTCATATCCACTCCATCAACTGCCTACATTGTTATCTCTTGGACCAGGCTTTGACTTAGAGCTTTGTTTCTTTTGCATTTCTACCATTGTTTGTATTGTACCAAGATCAGGAAGGACGGCAGTCGAGGTGAAAGTGGAATTGATAGGTTGTGTTCAGACTGCAGGCGAATCTGATTCCAAATCAGATTCCTTCTCAAATCCTATTTTCAGGGCTGACTGTCCACACTGTTTCTTGCAAGTGTTCCAAATGGGATCTGGCTCTGTTCAGACTGGGCCACATTATTAACCCATCTGTCAAAACCCATCACTGTGTTTGGAGCTGTTCACACTGAGACGCATCTGTCCAAATGCCGTTTGAAATTACCTCCCAAAGGTGGTTTCAGTTTGTTTTGCAAAAATCGTTTTTAATGTGATTTGTGACTGTTCAGACTACAGAAGAGTAATCCGGTTTCAATCTGGATGGGTTAAAAAAAATCGAATTTTGGCTGGCAGTTCTGAACGCAGCTTGAGAGTTTTGTTTTTTGTACCATTGTTTGTACTGTACCAAGATCAGGACAAGGACTCATTGAAAGGCACTGCAGTCGAGGTGAAAGTGTAATTGATCAAACTACATGGGGGGTCTTTGATGCGTCGGCTTTAGAGGCAGCTGTTTAATGGAAGGGCTCTGAGCGGCAGCAGCAGCAGCAGCAGCCAGGTTAACCTCCGTCAGAGTCTGGACGACTCTGACGACCCCGCCGGCCGGAATACTGACGAGGCTGATTGGCGGACAGATGGAGTCGGAGTAGAACAGTCGGGGACGGCAAGGTGAAAAGAACGGAGAGCGAGGGGGAATGAATGAAACATGGGAAGGCAGCGGGAGAGGGATGAAGGGCTAATGAGGGCTACGCTGCTGGCTGATTGGACGATGTCAGGACGGATGAGGTGCAGAATAATGTCTCAGCCAGTGGAAGGATGAGGATGCATGAAGAAGATGAGTTCCCAGTGGAAAGTCATCCACTCACCCTTCAAGACCAAACCCAGACATATAGATTGGAGTGATAGAGAGAAATGGAATGGGACTGTAACTCTCCTGGAAACGACTTGGCTTGTTCATGAAACAGGTGCTGCAGTGTTTCTGATGCTCAATATGCCATCTTCAACTTTTTTGGTGTAGGCCCCGCCCAGATATCCTGCTGTGTCTTTTTTATTCCTCATCAAACTGGAGAGATGCGAGACCTCTCAGAGGAGTGTAAGCGCTTGCCCGAGGCTCAGCATTTCGTCATGAAGTACAAAAGAAAATATATATTGTGTCACTTTGCAGTCCCTTTCGACAGCATCGGAATCGACTCACAAACTGCACGCTGCCTTTTTCAGCAAAAATAGCCCCTCTACCCTGCCAGGAGTGCACTAGTCTAAAGGGACAATGCGCAATTTTTCGTTATTGTCAGAGGTCATAAAATGTTGGTGCGGTGAAGCTGGAGTGTTGTTATTTCACCTGGGATTGTGGGATCACATCTCACACGCTGTCTGTTGATTTCAAGGCCTTCCTCTCCTGTTGTTTACACAGCTGGAATGGCTGCGCATACGTGTTCGTGCATGTGAATCTACGCCTCTCTGCACCCATACCACCACCAGGTGGTATGGGTATGGAAGCCAACGCGTGGCAACTTTAGAAAAAGCAAGAAAATAGCATGAAATTAGCTGGACAGGCTAAAAGGACGTTGGGTTCTGAAACCTGAGTGTCGTTTTCTGTTACCACAACTCAGTTACCAGGGACCTGTACTTGTCTTAATGACCTAATGTATGACTTTGCTTATGAGACTATTAATACATGAGTAAACTAGTAAAACATTAGTAAGACTAATGTTTTTAGCCAGCACTTTAAACACCCCATGCTTCAGGTGTTCTTCTTCTTCCGCATTCAGGGAGTAAACTTGCAGCACGACACCAGGCCTGGCATAGGTACTGCATCGTTTTCAGTCGTTTCCAGCGTCTCAGTGTAAACTGGAATTTTTTTTTTGGAATACGGCTTTGAGTGAATGCGTTGTTTGTTTGTTTTTTGGAGCGTTTTTGTAAATGTGCGGTTTCCAAAAAAGTATGTCTCCGTGTCAACGGCCCCTAAGGAAGTAGCAGAGTGATGGAAATGAGAGGACCGTGAGGGGGGCGGGGCTACGAAGTCTCTTTGTTTTAGCAGCATATAGACTAATTATTAGCATTAGCCCGTTACGTTTGTCTAACTCAAGAATGATTGTGCAGATTAGAAAAATATCACCAGAGCCTCCAGTTAAACTGGGCTGATGGGTACGTCGGTGAAATTCAAGTTCCAGATACTTCTTACCAATTTATCTTGTTTTGGCTCGTTGGACGGGGAAAACGAAGATTTCCCATAATTTTGCAAAAAAATTGTCACTCAGTCCCTAAACAGCCAGTCTTCAAGCACCTCTGTGTTGTCATCGTGTCCAGCGGGGGGGGCCTCTGCGTCTTTGCTTGGATCTTCAGTTATTGAGGTCGTCGTTCCTGCAGCCGGCGATCTTCTCCTTCGGTCCCTGCAGCCATGGTGACGTCGCGCTACTCAGCTTTATTTATTTTTTCTTCTGTTCCCCCTAATAATTTGCTGCTGTAAGCCCGCACTGCTTCGCTTCCTTTATACACCCCCCCCGCACCCCCCTCCCTGCAAGCCTGGGAACAGCAAAAAATAGAATTGCTTCTCAGAGGTGTGTGCTCGTGCATGTGTGCTTGTGTTCATTGCCACCTCGTCCCCAAAATTTGTGGTTTATTTAGAGGTTAAAAAAACAAAAAAAAAACACAAAAAAAATTTGGATTCGGTATCCATAGAAGGCTCAGCGGATTAGGGGCAGGATTACCAGGCGTTACATAAAGAGGACGCGCGTCACAATTTGAGGGAATTGGAAGCAAATGGAGGAAGGGGGGTGGGGGAGGGGAGGGGGGGGGGCGGAACACGAAAGGCTCGGACGCCTCTCAGCTCTCACGCCTGCAATCAGCGGCTCCTCTGATCGATTCATCGCGGCGCCGAGGCCCCACGGCCGCCTCCCAGACGGCACCTCCGTCGCTGCTTTATTCATTCGATTAGCAGAAATGAAGACGGAGTTGCCGGCTTCAGACTTAATTCAGTCGTTTTTTGAGAGCCCCCCCCCTCACCCCGCACCCCCAGC
>NW_027466084.1:802500-817500 GCF_046127955.1 Nelusetta ayraudi
AGTTTCTTTTCGGGTCGAACTTGCTCCTCCCACCGGCTGCCTCCGCCTCCCGCCGCCCAATACTTTCCCTTTTAAACTGGGCGAAGCTGCAAGATTCCGTCGCCCGCGCTCCCCGCGCATGTTTAATGCATGGGCCGCCTCATGAATGCTGCGCCTACGAAGTGTTACCGAGCCGGCGGGAAGAGTCGCGTCCTTAAACTGTGCCTGTGTCGTGCCACGGGCGCGTCCTTGATTGATTTCTGCGATGCAACGCGCCGCAGTTCGCGGCCAACAGTGCGCGACGCAGTGCGTTCCTATTTATAACTTTGTATTAGAAATTCCAGTCTGTGCGTAATTAGAAAGTCTATTCTGTGCTTGTTTAGAGACGCATGATGAATCTTTCAACCTGAGGTTCGGGGTTAGCTTGTTGAAAGTTGAAGTATCCACCTCTGCTGCTGATCACGAAAAATTAGGATAAATAAGAGATTTGGAGAGAGGCCGCGAGCCGCAGAGGGGCCGCGAGCGAGGAATCGCTTGTGAAATCACAGCAGAGGGAGGTAAACAAAAAAAAAAAAAAAAGGCTAAGCAAATCCACTTTGCGCTCAAAGCGGTGCGTCGCCGGGACCCCCCCCCCCCCCCCCAAGACTCGCTGGAGCCTTCAAAGAACAACACGGCGCCGTCTTCTGGGGTGCCGTCGTGTTTGTTCGTCATTACGCCAAGCACAAAACCTTTGAGGTCTGCGTTTCAATCGCGCTTGTGAGTGAGTGTGTGAGAGAGAGACGTTTTGCAGGAGGTGTGTGTGTGAGTGTGTGTGTGTGTGTGTGTGTTCGGGGGCGGGGGGTGGGGGGCGAGGTGAAGTGGCTGATTCATTCTGCTCCTTCTTCTTCTGAGTCTTGTCGAGTGGGGAGGGTGCGACCAAGGCACCACTCTCCATTATGAGATAATCAAGAAGAGTAGTGCCATCTGGAGCGCAAGTCACTCTAATCAGCTAATGGGCTCGGTGTGATGATGGTGATGTACGCTGCTGCACCGACTGCGTGTGCCTCGGACGCACACGGCCGACTGTCTGCTCAGAAAAACACCCCAGACTGCCGGGATTCGTCTTCACGGTTGAGATAAGAGAGAATGACTGCAGGCTGACGTGTACCAGAGTGTGTGTGTGTGTGTGTGTGTGTGTGTGTGTGTGTGTGTGTGTGTGTGTGTGTGTGTGTGTGTGTGTGTGTGTGTCTCCCGGGCTCTCGGACCGGCACCGTGACGTCAACCCGCGGCCATCTTCTCCCAACCTCCTACTTTGGAAGCCAATGAAAAGCTGATGTCACGCTAACGGTCGAGCCAAGACGGGACGAGGCCGACAGGTTTTATCGCTTGCGTGACGGACGGACGGACGGTGCCAATTTCCCCCTCGGGAAGTGCGTCGGGTTCGTCGCGCTGCTCTTTCCCGGCGAGGCCGAGTCACGACTGGGCTCTCGCTCCTCCAGGGTAACGGCGGAGCGGAGGCCCCGTCCACCGAGGAAGGCCTGGACGACGTCGCGGGCGGGATGTACGTGCGGTTCGATGCCCCCAAAGCCAAGATAAGGAAGAGCTGGCCGGGCCTCCGAGGTACGACGTCAACTCTCCGTCGCTCTGGGACTCCTGAGGGCGCAGATTAGAAATGATCGCTCCAGTCGGAGCTGTGTGTTAATGACGATACCGTGTGCGTGTGTGTGTGTGTGTGTGTGTGTCCCTCCTCTGGCGCCCCCTGCAGACATGATCCTGCATCGCTACGTGGTCTCCCGCGTGATCTGGGCCTACATGCTGTCCATCGGCGTCACCTACAGCATCACCCTGTGTCTCTTCCCCGGCCTGGAGTCGGAGATCCGCAACGACACCCTGGGGGAGTGGCTGCCCATCCTCATCATGGCCACCTTCAACATGTCCGACTTTGTCGGCAAGGTCAGTCTCCACCGTCGCACCCCTTGGAATTTACTTAAGGATGGACATAAAAAGCATTTACGAGACCGGAGGCGTTCCACTGAGTTCTTGGCAGCGGCCCTGAAATGCTCGTAGCTTGTTGGGCTCCGTCCACCTGAATGTCAGACCTGCACTTATTCCTGCTTGGATCTGCCTCGTCGTGTTTTTTTTTTGTTGTTTTTTTTAACCTCTGGGGGATCCTTTAAATCGTTGGCTCCTTTAAATCTGATTTACGTGTGAACACTCCAGCAAACATCTGCTGAACATGCAGATACACTTGGCCATGAAAATGAGCCTGATTGATTTTGTCTACAGCCACTATTGCTGTGAGCACTTTCAGATAGAGCTAGCAATGCAAACAGGCAATGCAAATAGAATATCTATCTGTCTATCTGTCTGTCTGTCTGTCTGTCTGTCTGTCTGTCTACCTGTCTGTCTATCTATCTATCTGTCTATCTATCTATCTGTCTATCTATCTGTCTGTCTACCTGTCTATCTATCTATCTATCTATCTATCCATCCATCCATCTATCTATCGATCTACTGTTTGTTTGTAAGGGAGATTGCAGTTTACAATAGCGTATGTCCGGCAAAACATTCCATCATTTTTTGTTTTTTTTCCAAATATGATTTTAATACCAAAAGCATAACAAGCTGTGACACAATAATAAAACAAATCTTTCATTTCTCCGCTCCCCACATGAGCTCTGAGTGTCTGTAGAGAAAACGAGCCTAAAGTGATTCATGGATCTTCTGGCTCCTCTCCAGTATCTAATGGCATCTTATTATTATGTTGTGCCATTGCAGAAAAAAGATTTAAAAACTGTCTCTTTATATCTTGCTTGGTCTGATTCTCCTACGTTAGCGGGATAAAAACACAGTCGCGCTCGTAGCCGGTCGACCTTGTGCAGTTTCCCGGCGAGTCACTCCATTTAATGAGCCTGACAGCGAGGCTAAAGCCTTGTTTATCACAAAATGTCAGACACTCAAACGTGAATATTCAGTGGTGAGCACTTATCTGAAGTCCCTGACCATTTCTTTTTCTTCATTCTGACTTTTAAAAGGCAGAGAGTTGTGTGAATGAGCGCTCTGGCTATTTTTTTTTTCTTTTTTTTTTTTTTTTTGTTACAGCCGGACTTTGTCCTCATGGCAAGTTTAACACTTGATTGAAATGAGGAGAGAAAAGATAAGTAGGAGAAAAATGAAAGGGGAGAGAGAGAGAGAGAGAGAGAGAGAGAGAGAGAGAGAGAGAGAGAGAGAGAGAGAGAGAGAGAGGAGAGAGAGAGAGAGAGAGAGAGAGAGAGAGAGAGAGAGAGAGGTTGGGGAGGGATTTGGCGGTTTTGGAGATTAGAGAGGCAACAGAGCAGTCCGAGAATAGAGTCAAATTATAGTTTTCTGCGGTATTGGGACTTCGTCTCCGCTTGTAGGAGGCTGATATGCGAGGACTTTAAAGCTGCTAGCGGCCCTCACGGCTCCACCTCTGCCGAGATCCTGGCTGCCTGCTCTTCTTCTACAGCTTGGTCTCCGTCCTGCTGTTCAGTTGCTCTCTTTAGCGTCCTTTCACTTGCAAATGAAAAGCGCAGAATGAAACACAGCACAAAAAAAACACAGAGTGCTTGCTGCGAGCCTCCGAAGCTAAAGCTACAGGGCTAGCACGGTTAGCTGTGGTATGACCTGGAGGACGTTTTCACATTAAGAGAAGAACAGAAACTCCATTCCAGTACAGATTAGGCCAAATCAAGCGGGCCGGTGGTTCTGGAGATTAGCGAGGCCACAGAGCAGTCTGAGAATCGAGTCTTTCAGTAGTGTTTGGACCTCTGACTCTCTGGCTCCGCCTCCTCCTAGATCCTGGCCGCCCTGCCCTACGAATGGTCGGGGGGCCGCCTGCTCTTCTTCTCCTGCTTGAGAGTGGTCTTCATCCCGCTGTTCGTCATGTGCGTGTACCCGGCTAGCGGCCCCGCGCTGGCCCACCCCGCCTGGCCGTGTCTCCTCTCGCTGCTCATGGGCGTCACCAACGGCTACTTCGGCTCCGTCCCCATGATCCAGGCCGCCGGGAAGGTGCCGCCGGAGCAGAGGGAGCTGGCAGGTGAGCTCACCTTTGCAACGCCGCCGCAGTTCGACGGTCGAGAGTTTTTTTTTCGGCGGGAGCGAGAGAACGATTAAACATCTGAACTTCAAGGTGCAACTCTAAAAGGGGAAACACCTGTGGCCAGAGGTGGTCAAAGAAAAGGCTTCCTGCCCTCAATACTGACACCCATCCACCTATTTCCTATCTCCACTTAACCTGCCGTCAGGGGCACCAGGGTGCTGGAGTCTGCCGCGGCTGTCAGGGTTACACCCCGGTCAGGTCAGCAGCAGTCGATCGCATTTCAGCACAGAGACAAACAGCCGTTGGCTCTCGCGCTCACCTCTGGCCGGTGTGGAGTGGCCAATTAGCCTGATGTTGATGTCTCAGGACTGCGGGAGGCAGCCGGAGTGAGACCCAGAGGGAACCCGCCGCTCATTTTAAAACTCGACTCGCAAGCTTCTTGCTGTTAGCGGCTCTGCTGATGGCAGCTGCCAGGTCACTTTTTTCAGTGAGCTGCAGTGCTGAAACCCTGGACCAAGGTCCAGACGGGTTGGTTTGACGGTCAGTTGGTCTCTTTGCAGCGTCCTTTCACTCTTGACAAAAATCACAGAGTGAAACACGCAGTACAAAAAAAAACACAGAATGCTGCAAGCTTTGCTGAGGCTAAAGCTACAAGTTAGCATGATTAGCTGCAGTGTGAATGTATATAATTAACAGCAACCAACAGACTGGACATCATTTACCACGTTAACCCGAACTGCGAGCCAATATAAAACCAATAATAAAACTAATATAAAAATAAATCAAGCCACATTTTACACACTGGACTTTTAAGAGAAGAACAGCACCTCAGTTGGAAAAGATCTCAGTTAAATGTGTGTGTTTTTTTTAATGCAGTAGACAGAGAACATTCACCCAAATCCATTGCTGTTGTTTAACATCAACTTCAACAAACAAATTAGTGCAACAATTCACCTGATGTCTGCTAATGAGATAATCGTCCCAGACAAAGGTCGCGTTCTCAATGACACTGTTTCTGTACGAGGTGCCTCTTTATTTGCGCCGCCTCCGTCATGACTGCGTCTCCTCTGTGTGTCCCACCCAGGCAACACCATGACCGTCTCCTACATGACAGGCCTGATGGTGGGCTCCACCGTAGCGTACGCAGCGTACAGCTTCGCCGCCCCGGCGTCGGCCGGGCGCCTCTCCACCCTCAACGTGCGCCCACCTGGCAACGCCACGGGCTATTGAGCGCTCACGCAAAACTCGCACACAGCTAACTAACAATTGTACACAGACTGGTGAGAACTACATGAAGTTTCCGATCTCTGGGAGGAGCCGGGTCGACAGGTGGAGCCGCTCCGGCTGCCGAGGACGAGAAGGCGTTTGCGAGGGACGCCGGGGAGGTCTCGTGCTTCAATCTGCGGACGAGCAAGTGAGGGGGGGGGGAATTGGATTTCACATGTTGGGGAAAAAAAAAAAAAAAAAAAAAAATCACATTTGTCCACTGCGTCATCCTCGGCTGCCTGCCGTGTAGCTGGGCTCTGCTACGATGAACCTCTCTCCTGGATGTGAGCGGTCGGACCGGAACCCCGGGGGAGCTTCTCGAGGAGAAATGATCGTATGCATGTTGGTGCCAGGAGGCGTCCTGACGTCTGCTCCACTGTGAAGTCCAGTGAGGCTCCACCGCGGGGCGACCAAGGAGAACGCTGTCACTGCCGGTCGCTTATGTTTCATGTTTCATGTCACGCTCTCGTCGTAAACGTACACGTCCAGGAAAAAGAGACGTCTGAGGATGTGTTTCTGTTTTTTCTTTTCTTTCTTTCTTTTTTTTTTTTTAATATCTGCTCTAATGAAACCAGGGACAGGATTATTTTCTCAAGGACAGGTTTGTCATGTCAATCAGTTTTTTTTTCCCCTGGTGAAGTCATAAAAAAAAAAGAGACACAGAGAGGGAGAGAAAGAGAGAGAGAGACAGAAGAGGTGTCTCTACTAAAGAACGACAAGAAACACAATGATGTTGTCCAGTCTAATGACAAATATATTTTTAACTGGGGAAGTAATATGTATGCATATTTATACATATGTGTGTACATATATGTATATATATTCTCCTTTCATCACATTGTAAATCCCTAATGGTTGCATGGTTGATCATCCACAACGTCTGTGTATATATCCAAAAAGCAGCACCATTAGCCCTCTGTTTGCAGCCTCCCAGTTGGTTTCAGCCGCCTGTTGAAACCGACATGTTGTTGGGCCTTTGGCACGTTTGGAAGGTGGAGAAAAACACAGTGGCGGCTGTGAGGGTGAAACGAAACACCCCGCTGGAAGTGTTGTGATCAATCTGGTTGAGCTAGCAGTGCCCTTTGTGACATCACAAATGGCACTTTTTTTTTTTTTTTTTTTAAACTGCCACTTCCATCGCACACTGGAAGCAGAGTTCATGGACAGAACTCCCACTATTAACAAACAGTGTTAATAGGAAACTTTAGTACAGCAACTACAAAAACGGGTAAAAAAAAAAAAATCCCTAATTTCTTTCAGAAATATTATTTATTTACTTCTATTTTGAAATATCCAGACTGGGCATCTTTTCTTTGTCCACACACCCACCGCGAACAACCTCCTGAAGCTATTCCATAGGATAAGTGGGATACTTGTAAGTAAAGTAATGTTATACTGTAAAGAAGAACCAAAACAAATGTTATAAGAATTTAAAAATGATGTTGATTGTTCATCGTCGGAGGCTTTATGATTTGCTTTGTTTAATTTTATGCACTTTTTTGTTGTTGTTGCTGTGTATGTGTATGTGACCCTCATACACCAAACTGTACTAAAAATATATTTTCAGTTAATATCTCTTTAATAATTGAACTAAAAGAAAAATTAAAAAAAAAAAAAAGCCTCCGTCAATGAGGATGACGTCGAAGCTTAATAACGTCAAACATTCACGACAGAGATGCTCTTTTTAGAGCCACGACTAAAAACCTGTGGCACCCTCTGGTGGTTGGGAAGGGAACAAAACGTTGGTGTTTGTTTGATGGGCGTCTCCGTGTTGATAACTGCTGTGTCTTTTATTGCCTTTCATTGTTCTGTGTCCCCTGTTGTTGTGTCTTTTTGAAGGATGTGTGACATCCACATAAGGATGCAGGGTACAAAAAGGGGGAAGGAATTAGTGCCAAAAAAAAAAAAAAAAAAGACTCATCTGTAGCTAAGAAATGAGTGAATGTATTAAACAATTTATCGGGATGGAAAACTGTAAATACAAAAACTGAAACGAACTTATGGCAGCAAAGAACTTTTATTTTATTCATGTGTGTGTGTGTGTGGGGGTGGGGGGGGGGCCTCAAGATGATATCGGATCTTTTCTTCTTTTTTCTTTTTTCTTTTTCTGTGGCTTTATGGTCTCTGTACCGAGCTCACACAATTTTAGTTCCCGCTCCGTTGGACATGTTTAAATTTTCAGCGACAAAGAGCTTCTCCCAGAAGAAAGGAGGTCAGAGGTCATGCATTATGGAGGAAGCAGACGACAGCGTCGGAAGCTGGCCGAGGCGCGCTTCATAATGTAGGTGACAGCTTGAGCGCAGCCTAATATCAGCGCCGTTTGAAGAGTGGCAGGGTGCCAGTCGGGAGCTAACCTCATTACTGGATGCATGTGTTGCCCGAGGCCTCTGTCGTCCCGGCGAGCCGCCGGGGTTTGAAGGTGTTTTCAGTTATTTCTGGACAGATATGTGTTATTAAAGGGCATGAAAAATCTATTTTCTCCTTTCCCCACCACCCCCCCCACCCCCCTCTCCTCCTCCCTCCCTTTGGTGGGAACTGCAGGGCCGTCAGGGTGAGGGAGGCTCAACTTCTCACTGCAAGTACATCTGAGAGTATGAACTCCATGTTGGATTCAAGCCGTTTGAAAAGAAGTCCCTTTGCGCAAATATCACTCCCGTTTTTCATTTCGGATAAAGCAGGTCTAGCGAGCTAGCTCGCTAGCTAGCTAGCAAGGCATGCAGGCACTTAGGTTGTCAGAGTGAATTAATTCAAGCCATCTTGAGACTCCCTTAGAAACGCAGTCATGGACATTTAGCTTCCTGTGTTATGAAAAATTTCAAAACTGGACAAACCTTCTACCAAGTAGCCTAGCAAAGTGTATCTTTGCTGTCATACGCTTTATCAGTTGCAACTGTTCAACTACACTACGGCGCAAATATCTTCTCGACCAATCCCGTGTGGCGGCAACTCGGCGCATTTAGGCACGCGGACGACTCGTTGAAGTTCAGAGCGAGCATCAGAATGGAGAAGAGGAAGTGACTTTGAACGTGGACGAGCTGCTGGAGACAGTGGGAACAATGGAACGGCCACCTCCAGGCTTCATGGTGCACTGTTTTTGAATCTATTGATTATCTCCAGGCGACACGGTGGCGCAGTGGTTAGCGCTGCCGCCTCACAGCAAGAAGGTCGTGGGTTCGATTCCGGGGCCCGGACCTGGGACCTTTCTGTGTCCCAGGTGGAGTTTGCATGTTCTCCCTGTGTCTGCGTGGGTTCTCTCCGGGTTCTCCGGCTTCCTCCCACACTCCAAAAACATGCATGTGAGGTCAATTGAACGCTCTAAATTGTCCGTAGGTGTGCATGTGAGTGTGAATGGTGTCTGTTTCTATGTGGCCCTGCGATGAACTGGCGACTTGTCCAGGGTGTCACCCTGCCTTCGCCCTAAGACAGCTGGGATAGGCTCCAGCAGACCCCCGTGACCCTGAATAGGAATAAGCGGGTATAGAAGACGAATGAGAGAGGAATCACTTTGGAAACGAATGAAATGTCAGGGCCGCACATGAGACAAGGAGCGGGGGGAATGTTTGCGCAGCAATTAGAGCGAAGTGGAGGGGAGAGCGGGGGACTCTGGAGGCGAGAGCGCGGCCTCTGGTTAAATGGAGAGACGCTGAGTCTGAAGGTTGTTTGACCTCGGCTGTGCGCGGTATTTAATTTCCAGCTGAATTCTTAAACCCCTCCCTACAAACGCAACGAGCCGCTGGGCACCAATGTAAGAAAGAGTCTCTGTTGATAGAAAGGTTGGTTGTCTTGCCTCTTTGTTTGTGTTTGTTCTGCGCTCACAGACTGGATTTCCCTTTTCAATGAATATGTGAATACACGTGCACATGTGGATATATAAAATGTGAATAGGACACGACCTACTGTACTCATTTTCAGTGTTGGCGAGTAATCTATTACTCTATTACTACTGTAATTAAAATACTTTTTTAGTAACAGAGAAATATTTTGCAAGCTAAAGATGTCTTATTATCCACAAAATGTCAACAACAATCTCAACTGTTACTTTATCTTTTTTTTTTTTTTTTAACCAAAGTAATTAGTAATTGATTACTTATGAAACAAAGTAGTTGAATAAGTAATTAGATTACTCTTTAAAGGAGTAATCACTAGTTGGATTACTTTTATGGAGTAATCCCAACAACACTTCTCATTTTATGTATAAACATGCTGCTATAAAATAAACTGCATAGATAGATAGATAGATAGATAGATAGATAGAGGTTCTTTGTCCAACGTGTAAGTGAGAAAATAATAAAAAATAAGACGAATAATCATCCAAAATTGCCTTTTTCGGAGTTGGAATCCGCACTTGCTACTTTTCACCGGCAGAGGGAGCTGCGGCCCAGACGACAAACGCCGCCGAGCGATTTCGGGGTCCAAAAGTAAAGAGAACGTGATGGAGGTACCTGTTTCCATTTAAGCTCCCGATGTGTGTCAGAGATCCCCGGAGAAGGAATACAAGCAAGAAAGAAAGAGCTTCCCGTCAGAAAGACGCTCGTGCTGCGCTGCTGCTGCTGCTGCTGCTGCTGCTGCTGCTGCTGCTGACCTTTGGCTGGGAAACCACAGCGAAGGTTGAGCACGTCAGGCAGAACATTCAGACCAAGATCACATTCTGTCTGCTTCAGCAGTTCGTGTGTGTGTGTGTGTGTGTGTGTGTGTGTGTGTGTGTGTGTGTGCGCCAGTGGAGGTTTGAATATTTGACTTTTTGTGGGGTATGTGTGCCTGCGTTCCTTTGTGCACCCATGTGTGTGCGTGCGTGCGTGCGTGTGTGTGTGTGTGTGTGTGTGTGTGTGTGTGTGTGTGTGTGTGTTTCTGCTAATTTTGGAAATGGCTGCAGGGGAAGAAAGTCTCCGGTGGGTGACAAGAACAACCGATCATTAGTCATTCTGCTCCACATAACTGCAGGAGCAAAGGAGGGGGCTGCTGCAGGAGAAGTGGGCTGGGGAAAGAGGAAACCTCTTCTTCTCCCCTCTGACCCAGTCTGAGCATCAACCGGACTCGGCGTGACAACATCTTAGCGTTGAATGCGTTTGGTCCGTTACCTTTGACCGACATATTCGAGATCCGATCACGTGAATAAATTACGCCTTGAACCGAGCCGAATCGCTTCGCTCTCGTGCGAGTAGAGCAATGTTGTACGGTTTGTTTGGAATATTTTCCCACCCACATGTATTGTATTGAGAAGCTCCACTATAGAAACCTGATCCACACATATTTCAGTGCTTCTGATAATGACAACACAGCGATAGAGAGAGCCAGGGATTGACCTCATTCAATAATATCCGGGCCAAACACGGCAACGTTGTTTTGTCACGCCGAATGAGCTGAAACCCTACATGCAGGTGGATGTTTTCAAGTAGAGCGGATGGCTGAGATTTCAGTGAAACTTGAATCAGATTAAGGGAAACGATCTCATCTGCCGAGTTGAAAACCATTCACTGGCGGTGACTTCACGTCTGTAATTTGTGCATCGTTTATTGGGAGGGGTTGCCCAGAGCTCCCCAGCTCCATTATCCAATAAATGATAGACAAATTTACAGACGTGAGCTGAGAGGTATGAGAGGCAGAAGTGTGATCATAACACGCCTGTTTCACACGTTAGGGCCTTGTGCACCTTTGTCCAGTCAAATGAAGCCAACAATTTGATGGTTTGTGTCATGCCGACAATTAGCTGCCAAAACATTCACAGCGGGGAACATCGGAGTCAAACTCTCAACCTCTTGATTCCTAGGCCACATACCCAAAAATTTCAGCTGTTTATCCCGATTGACTCACATCTTTGCTCTTAAGTGTTTTTTGTTTTTGTTTTTGTTTCTTTTATTTAAAACCCAACGTTTCAAAATAGACTCGAACTAAAAACCTGCAGTCATCATCATCATCGTCGTCGTCGACAAAACAAACCAAAACCAAAGAACCGGCTCTTTTGAACGGCTCAGTGGCCACTGAAACATCACTACCAGCCGGTTAGTCTAAAACCCAGGGTGGCCATTCGTGGAACCTGGACCCTGGTGTGTCAGATTACAGACCAATCGGTTAGCAGTGGAGCTTTGTTGAAAGTCTTTGCTAATGGCCGCTGGACAGTCGGGGGCGGACCCTCCTGACAGACTCTCCCACAGACGTGCCTTCCCCTAATCCACAGCTCCCCATCTCCAGCAGCGTTGGGCTGTCAGCCCGTAGCCGGGCTCCTTTCAGCTGCAGTGGGACTTCCCATCACGGCCACTGCCGCCGACAACGGCAGCTGAAACGGGCAGCGAGAGACACGGGTAAACACGGCTGAAATTCAAAGACTGTGATGTTTCATTCATTACGCTGTCACCATGAATAATAGATGGCTAATTGATATGCAGTACATCACACGTACGTACGCACGCACGCACGCACGCGGGCAATTGCTCGCACAAGAGCGCAAGAGCGCACGTGCACGCGTGCCTCCACGCGGGATCACACGCTGAACTAATATTTGTGAGGCTCAGCCGTCGTTTCGCGTTTGGATTTATGGCAGCAGACGAAGGGGGAGACGCACTGCTGGGGCGAGGGAGGCACATCAAAAGCCAGGCAGCGCAAGAAAAGGCACGTTCACGCGTGACACGAGTGCGGCATATGTTGCAAAGACGGTTCAGAAAGCTTCTTTTTTTTTTTTTTATCAGTAGCCCCGATGAAAAATGCACTCAAGATGTTTTCTGATCCTGAACTTGAACGCTGCGCCCACCCAAAAGGTCACCGGTGGCGTGCACTCAGTGGCCAGTTTATTGGGTGCAATGCTAGCACTGGCCACATAATGAAGTGGTTGGTGGTTGTATGTGTGCTGCTTCAAGGTTCGCTGTGGTTTGTGTTCAGAGATGATGTGCAGACCCCTTGAAGAGAAAGGAGTGGGGACATTTTTTTTTTTTTTAGTGAGGCTCTGGGGGAAAATACAATTTTAAAAGCTGTAGATGCAATTTCCCCACACGTTTACGCACGTACCATTAGCCTTTTAGAAGCAAATATACTACGCGCAATTGCACACCATGGTCAGCAGAGGGCAGCCATCCTAAGAGCTCGAATTAATTCAACAACTTCTTAAACCACTTTCTCCACGTCCGAGGTGATTGAGGCAGGACGCTAAACATCGAGCAGAGGCTTATGGAGGAAAAGTCTGAATGTTTATGTGAGTGTCGCACTGTCAGCAAAATCAAGTTTATCTAAAGAGCAGGTTGAACAGAACACTGGAGTTCTGAAAGTGTTAGGACAGTGAGGAGTTGGGCTTTTTCAGTGGAAGCACTTTGCAGCTGAGCTAAAGAGCTAGCTAGCTCAACCTTCACCGAAGCACAGAGCAAGCAACGCGTACACAGAGCACGCTAATGGTTCTTGGGTGTCTTACCTCTTGCACCCTAGCTAGCTAGCCAGCCAGCCGGTCAGGTAGGTAGGTAGGTAGGTAGCTCGGTAGGTTGCTGTTAGCCAGTTAGCTCACTGGCTGTTCCACTACTTGAACTGCTCAGGTCATACAGAAAATGAAGTCACTTGGGTGTTTTAAGGGACAAAATGACTGAGGCAACAGGTGCATCTGATTACACCGGTCAGGTGCCATCAAATGTAGAGTGGCAGTCTTTGGGCAACATATATCTTTAGCACCCCCAGTGGATTGGAGAAGCCTCACACTAATCGCAAAGTGCTAGCATCTAACGACGCTTTGGTCTGTGAGTAGGAAACTGTTGAGAGAGTAGGACAGATTTGATTGTCAAGCAATGGAAAAAGCGCTGGACTGAGTCAAAAATGTCTTTTTGATCTGCAAAAAAAGTAAACGTCAGCAACGTTCGTGCCAGTGTGAAAATCCCAGTAGATCAGCAGCAGTTTGTGAAAAAACTCAGACCTGCGGCCCGTCTGGCGCCAACAACCAACGTTCACCGCATTCGAAATCCCTCAAATCCACTTCCTTCCCCATTCTGATGCTCACTTAAACCTCAGCACGGCTACATGGCCTAACTGTGTTGAGTTGCTGCCAAGTGATTGGCTGATTAGTCATCCATGTCAACAACCAACGGAACATTTTACCAAATAAAGTGGCCAGTGAGAAGGGAGCACAAAGCGACGGGCCGTGTCGTCGTCTTCGCTCACCCTTCTCGAAATTCATGCCTCAGCAAACCACAATGGGAAACGTGACAGCATCGGCGAACACATTGGAACCTGCGCGGGGCCAAACGCACTGAGACGTGGTTTTGTTTGAAGAGCTTAGAAATGAGAAAACATCAGGAGCCACAGCTGTGTTTGGCTTACGTCTGCCAGCGGAACGCTTCTTGGAGGTTGACTCACAGTCAAGTGACTGGGCGAGAGCACCCCGCCCGGCCACCCTGCCCCGCCCGCCCCCGCCCCCACCCCGCCACCCCAAACCACAACTTCTTCTAATGTTTCTAGATAAATGATCCAATGCATCAGTGGGCGATTTAGAGGCTCTGGTGCGAAAACAGAGACGCACTGCGATCCTTTGAGTCAGAACGGAAGGCCGACTTAGGGAGGAACCAGTGTGCAAAACACAGGTCGGACCCCCCTGACTGATTAACCCATGAAACCCCCTGTTAGCCTCGAAACAAAAATATATTTAGGATCATATTGTCTAATATTAAAATTTTTTAAAATTTTATTTCACAATATTTTTAGCCATATTTCGCACTCTGGGAGGAACTATTTTCTCCTGGTCCGCGAAATCACCTATCTGCTGACACAGTCAGGGCAAACCTGCACTTTCCATTTAAAGTCTGTAGATTCATTATTATTATAGGGGATTGAGTTTTTGGTTTTTTTAATCATGATTTGTCTAGTTCGCTTTATTTTGAAGGCTGATTGACAAATAACATTTCTCTTCTTCTTATGACCATCATGATGGTAAATACTATTCGTTGCCAAAGCAACAACGGATGAATGTGAAACTCACCCTTGTGTCATTGCCTTGGGACTCCACTAATTTAGGCAGGGGAAAAAAAAAACATGTTTTTATTTTGCATCGACAGTTCATCAAATTGCTTGAAGAGGCTCAAGAGCAAAAAGAAAAAGTCACTCATCAGTCGAGTGAAGCCATGGAGATTTTACAAGGTTATTTCCCACACGGGTGGATTTAAAACAGCGCATCGGCAAACAGCACAGGCGCACCAATAAGAAAAGTCGCTTTCATCAAGTGAACAGAGGAAAATCCTGCTTTTCTTGTGTCGATGTTTGTGCTCCAGTTGTGACTCGGAGGTTTGCCATCGCCCTTTCTCCTTCTCGCTCGCTCCTTCAGAGAGAGAGAGAAAGAGAGAGAGAGAGAGAGAGAGAGAGAGTGATGGGAACCAGAGAACTGGGGTGGATGAGTGTGAAGTAATGTGAGAGCGTCTGCTGTGCCAGAGTGAAAGACTGACAGACAGCCTGGGACTAATAGGAGGAGCGGGAGGAGAGAGCGAAGTTAGAATGGACACAGATGCAGCAAAAAAAGAAAAAGAAAAAAAAGAGAAAACCCTCTTTATCTTCCCTCCCCAACCTCTCCCACACAGCGAGGACTGAAGGACGAGCGGCGCTCTGAAACTCTCAGAGCTTGAAGAGACTCCGGCATGAATAACAACCCTTTCACACTGTTGGTTGCGTCGTGTGTGTGTGTGTGCGTGCGTGCGTGTGCGTGCGTTTGAACGCCCCCTCGCTTAGATACCTGTCTCCTGGGAAACCGGTGTATGTGA
>NW_027466084.1:822500-907500 GCF_046127955.1 Nelusetta ayraudi
GCAGCTCCGTCCACAATAGTGTAGCTGAGTGAGTTAAAGGCTCAGGGGCCCGGAGTGTTGTTCAATATAAGTAAACATTGAGTGTGTGGGGGGGGGTGGGCTGAGCTAAATTTTGGCAAATAATGAGCATTGTAAGTCATTATAAGGCCAGGGTGGGGGGGCGGGGGGGGGGGGGATGGATAAGGCCGCCCAAAAAAAAGACGGGGAAAAAAAAAATGCTCACAACCCTGAGCAGAACATTCATCAGTCTCACCCCCAAGAACAAACCCAACAGACCATCAAAACTATAGGCACGTGTAGAAAACAACAACACAAAATAGACTGGTAAGCAGCAGAGAGGTAAAAAAACAAAAAAAAACAAAACGGAAACAAGTGTTTGAATGACGCGGGGACCGTGGTTGATGTGCGTCACTTCATCCGTCTTGGAGGAGGAGGAGGAGAAGTGGGAGGCAGCGGTCGGAGGTCTCTCTGGGAAGACGTGGAAGCCTCTGTGTTCAAAGTGCTCTCGTTTTCAAAGGTGATTGCTTGGTAGGATTGAGGAGGGGGGGGGGGGGGGGGAGTGTCGGGAACTCTGGCTCAACGTGCGCACCCGCGACAAACACGGAGGAAAGCTGAAGAAGAAAAATGTATTCGTTCGTTCATTCGAAGCAAATTCAAACGGAAGGACGCTCGGAACCTCAGTCGGGATTCGATTCAACTAGCTAGCACAGGCATGGGCTAACTACGGCCCGGGGGCCATACGCGGCCCGTTAAGCTTTTCAATTTGGCCTTCCGACCTTGAAGAAATGATATTGGTGTGTAACTCATAAAATAAGTGGATTCCATCCATTTTTTTTTTCAGTGTTTCAACGCAAGTTGTTGAAACTTTTGTTAATTTTTAATTGACATTACAACAAATTATTATATCCCATGATATATATTTTTTTCTCCTCTTAGTTGAGTCACCAAAACACCTCTGGGAAACTTTAGAACCCATTGTGGCCCACCTGTCAGAAAGTTTGCCCACATCTGAGCTAGCAGCTAGCAGCTAGCAGCAGCGTTCCGACCTCAACGCATCCCCGAACGGACCGCAGAGAAAAAAACATCCATGATGCACCTCTCTGTCGCTTTGTCACGGCCGAACGTTTGAAAAATAAATGCTCTGTATTTCATTTTCTATCAGGGATCTCCTGAAATCTTTACGTTTGCTTGGAACGGAAAGCATTTTCCCGGGTGGATTTTTTTCTTTTTTTTTTTCCTCCCCATCCCCTTTTCGGCAACTCAAACCATGAAATTGGAAAGTGCTTTTGTTTCCTCTCCTCCTCGTACAATATTCCCTGTCCTCTCTTCCTCTCTCTTCGAGCCTGAGTCTCTGAGGGAATCAAACAAAAAAAACAACGTTTTGGATTGTCGGGGGAGGGATTTTCTTTAAGTGCTTTCTGTTGGATGGCCATCGCTTTCGCTCTCTCTCTCTGTAGCTCCTCCTCCCTCCTGTGCGTCTCTCCTCTCGTCCGTCGCTCCTGCTGTTCTCTTGGGTACATTAATCACGACTGTAACACGACTGTAACATCACCAACCACAGCAACATCATAAGCACAACGTCACACCGTCCGTCGCCCCGGATCGACCGACGCGCTCTCTCCTTCTCTCGCGTCGTTCACAGTTCATTAAAGCTTCGCGGCTTGTTTTCTTTTTTCTTTTTCTTTTTCCCACCTCCATAGAAAAAAGTACTCTGACATAACAAATCTATCACATGAAAAATAAAACACTCATATCTTCCTCTATAGTACTTTGTGGCTATTAGGTGTGCGTATTTACACGTTTTGCGCGGAGAGTCTATTTACATGTAAAAGAAGTGCTTGCACGTGTGTGTGTGTGTGTGTGTGTGTGTGTGTGAGTTCTGAAGCTTAAAAGTCCGAGTGTGCAAACGTCTATTGGAACCATCCGTCCATCCATCAGGGTCACGGGGGTGTGCTGGAGCCTCTCCCAGCTGTCATCGGGCGAAGGCAGGGGGACACCCTGGACAAGTGGCCAGTTCATCGCAGAGCCTCATAGAGACAAACAACCATCCGCACTCACAAACGCACCTACGGACAATTTAGAGTTTCCAATTCGCCTCACATGCATGTTTTTGGAGTGTGGGAGGAAGCCGGAGAACCCGGAGAGAACCCACGCCAGACACGGGGAGAACATGCAAACTCCGCACGGTAAAAAGGCCCGGAACGGAACCCGCGACCTGCTAGCTGCGAGACGACGGTGCCTAAGCTAGCGCCGCTAATACTGTCATAATGTCGTAGCCGTCCGGAACGGTCCGAAACGTGGGAAACGGTGTTTCACGTCAGTGATTCGACTCGTCCCGAGGTTTGTTTCCTCTCCCCCCGGGTCCGACCGCTCAGCAGATGACGGGCACGCCGTCCGTGTTGAAGATCATGCCGGTGGTGGGCTCGTAGGTGCCGGCCAGGTAGTAGAGGTCCTCGCTGTCGGCGTAGCGCCGCGTGTGGGTCATCTGCTCGTACTCGTCCACGCTCACCACCAGGCACTTGTGGCTCACCGTCTGCACGTCGTTCTCGTCGCTGTGGGACGACTGGTAGAGGGCGCGCTGAGGGAGGAAGGGACACGGACACGGACACGGACACATATAATGTGTCATTTTACTTCTCTTTGCACAATATTTATACTGTAGCTACGCAAATTTACCCAATGTGGGATTAATAAAGGTGTTCTTTTTGGTAGGAGCAACTCTCACAACTTGCATTACGAAGGGACAATGCATCAGATGTGGTGCACCCCAGGGTTTGGTACTCGGACCCCCTACTGTTCATCATCTACCTCCTGCCTGTTGCCGATATTATTTATCTCCAAATGTGACAAAGGAAATGAAGATTCCTATTGCTAGATAGCTTGTCACTATTATTTTTTATCATCGTTATTAGCTTATTAGCAGTCACTTAACTGTTTTCAGTCCTTAGCATAATTTTAAATCTGATGTTTTACTTTCATTTATGCCTTAGATGTGTGCTGGGGTTATTCCTTTCTTACTCTAGCTACATTTTATTGTCATTTCTTTTTAGTTAACATAACTTTCCTTCTCTTTGCACTGTATTGACACTGTACTGTAATTACGCAAATTTCCTTATTATGGGATTAATAAAGGTGTTCTACTCTATTCTATTTGGTAGTAGCGACTGACAACTTGCGTTACGAAGGGAAAGTTTGTATCAGGTTAAATAGGTTTTTATAATCTTAACCCCCCCCCCCCCAGGACATCATCACACATCACATTTCTTTGATTCTCATCCCGTGTTTTTTCCCCCTTTCTTGCTACCATTGAAAAAAGACAAACTAAAGCAGGCAGAAACGGCGTCACAGTTCATAAAAGGGGTAAAATGGGTGAAACACCCATTTTGGGTTGAACCGTTTCCTCTTAGTTACAAGTTAGACTGCACACCTGATCAGGCTTGAACCTAATTATTAACATTTGCCACAGTTTACGTTTTTTACGTCTTAAGAAAAAAAAAAGATCACTCCTCACCTCCATGAAGTCTTTTCTCTGGATGGACGAGTGCAGGGCAGCAGGTAAAGACTGACCGCACATCTGATCCCAGTTCTGAAAAAGAAATGAGTCATTTTGAGAAGCACTAATAAAAAAAGAAAAAGGGAATTTTTATTCTGACCCTGTTCTGATTCACTACTCGGCTGCAACCATCCTCTCCCCAACCAAAGCGACTCCTCGCGCTCGTACCTTCTTGTCCGTGAGCTTCTTGCCGGGGTTGGTCTCCTCCGGGTGGTAGAACCAGTTGACCCGGACCACCATGTTGCTGCCCCACGACTCCCACATGCTCTGGATGCGGCCGATGAAGGGCAGGTTGGGCCGGCCGGCCGACAGGAAGACGGCGCAGTCGCCGATGCGGATCATCTCGCGGCCGCGGACGATGGCCTTGTAGAAGAGCTTCTTGGCTTTGCCCTTCATACCGCGTCTCTGGATGGGGGTCAAAGAGGGAGATAGTGTTGTAGTCAAGACGGCACCAACCAAGACCAAGGCATTATTAAGACTGTATGTCAAACAAAGCACAGCAAAACAGAAAAAAAGAACCAGTATCTTTTTTTAACTTCAGCAAGAATAAAATAGGACCGAGTACCAAACCCTGGGGTGCACCAGATCTGATCCACTTTCTCTTCGTAATGCAAGCTGTGAGAGTTGCCACGACTACATTGAACAGATCGCCTTTATTAATCCCACATTGGGGAAATTTGCATAATTACAGCAGCGGTATGGTGCAAAAAGATGGAAAATTATAGTAATTAAAAGGAAATCAGGAAATTAAAAAAATAAAAATTAAATATTTGTAGGGTGAAGAAGGAAAAAAAGGTTTTGCTGCTATTTAAAACAATTTCCAAGAAAGAAACAATAACTTTGCTTCGTAAAATTGAAAAAAAAAATGAACTTGGAATAATTTAACTGGAAATAATGGCATGTTGAGCGCGAACAAAACGCGGGAAAAACCCCCCAAAACTTTAATGTCTGAGCTCAACTCATGGTGGTTGTGAAAGACCTCAGAGTTCTGCACAGTTGGTGGTTGAGGTGGTTAAACAGAAGTTCTCTATTCTGTTATTATCTGTGCAGTGCCGACTCGACTGGTCCTGATCAAAAACCCAGAGTCCGAGTCCGGGACCCTTTAAAACATCAATCTCAAGTACTCCAACACTAGAGTGAGACATCTGACTTGTGCCCTCCGCCACCCCCCCACTGCGGTCCTCACCTGGGTGGGCTTCCCGAACCACTTCCACAGCTGCCTGGCCGGCAGGAAGGCGGAGATCTTGGGGCGGTTCTCCACGCTGGGCAGCCGCTGGCGCTTGGCCAGCTCCTTGGTGGTGGGCAGGTGGACCCCCTCCCTCCGCTTGGGCCGGCCCGCCTTCCCCTCCCCGCCGCTGGGCTTGGGCTTGGGGGGCCGCCCCCGCTGGCCCGAGCCCTTCTTGGCGGGCTTGGCGGGCAGCGAGGCGGGCGGGGACGGGGAGGTGGAGCAGGAGGCCGACTCGGAGGGCGGGGACAGCTCCTCTTCCTCCTCCTCCTCCTCTGCCTTTAGTTCCTCCTCTTCTTCTTCTTCTTCTTCTTCTTCGTCCTCCTTCAAATCGTCCTCCTCCTCGCCGTCGTCTCGCCGCGTCTCTTCGCTTCCCCGCTTGTTTGGCGCCGGGGAGGCGGAGACTGCGTCCGAAGTGGGCGTGGCCTCCCGGTCGTCGTCCGAGCTGCTGGAGGAGTCGTCGGTGGACGAGGAGGACGAGGACGAGGAAGAGGAGGACGAGGAGGACGAGGAGGAGCCGGAGCAGGACGAGGACATGGAGGAGCAGCTGGACGTGCACTTCTTCTTCTTGCTCTTCCTCTTCTTCTTGCTCTTCGCCGCCGTCGTCGTCTTCGCCTTCCGTCCTCCCTCTTCATCCTCCGACTCGGAGCTGCTGCTGCTCCGAGACTCCTCCTCCTCCTTTATCTTTCTCTCCTCCCGCTTCTCCACCTCCTTCCTCTCCTCTTTCTTGCCCCGCCCCTCCTTCCCGTCCTGCAGCCTCCCGCGGCTCTCCACCTTCTCCGCCACCTTGTAAGGCTCCTTCTTCTCGACGGGGGCCGCGTCTCGGTTGCGGCCGCTCGCCTTCGGCCCGAGCGGCTTCTGATTGATCGACGGCGACGGGGCGGTGGCGGGGGCGTGGTCCCTCCTGACGCCGGCCCCCGTGCGCCCCTCCAGCAGCATCAGCGCTTTGGTCTTCTTTGTCTTGGGGGAGGTGACGCCCTCGTGGTCGAGCTTGACCAGGGGCTCGTCCGAGGGGGGCTTGCGGCGCGCCGGGTCGCCCGCCGCCGAGCCGGACTTGGGTCTGGACCTGGCGCTGGAGGACAGCGGGTCGGGCAGCGGCCTCGGCTTGGGCCGGGGGGCCATAGCCGCCGAGGAGGAAGAGGAGGAGGATGATGAGGGTCTGGGAGTCGACGAGGAAGAGGACGAGGAGGAGCCGGGTTTGCTCATCCTGGAGACGGAGGAGGGGAGGGAGGGCCTGGAGCTGCCGCGGTGGTCAGGCGGCGGGGGTCTACTTTTTGGGGCGGAGGAGGACGAGGACGACGAAGGCACGGCGGATCTCGCCAGCGGCTTCGCCGGCTCCCGCTCGCGGCCGTACGAGCCCAGGTTGGGCTCGCTGTACAGGTCCACCGTCAGGACCTTCCCGTAGTGGGCCGCGTAGAGGGAGGGGGGCGGGGCCGGGCGGGAGGAGGGCAGGGCCGGGCGGGCGGGGGGCGGGGCTGAGCCGCTCTTGCGGGCGGGTTTGGACGGAGCCCCCACGGACCCCAGCGACGGCCGCGAGGCCGCCAGCGGCTTCTCCAGCAGGGGCGACTTCTGGGACGAGGGGGTCCGTTCCTGGGGAGGGGGCGGCGGCTTCTGGGCCGAGGCGGGGGGCGGCGGCAGGGGAGGAGGGGGCGGCGGCTGGGCGGAGGACGGCGAGGGGGCGGCCTTCTCGCGACCGTCTGGGTTGGAGGAGGTTTCTGGGAAGATAAACAGAGGGTGGAGGGCTTCAAAAAAACGAACCGCGCTGACGGGACTTTGGCAGGGGCGTTTTTACGGGCTAAGAACAAGACGTCAGCGTTAAATCCTTTCAGGGGATGGAAACGCAGCCCTCAGCAAAGTGCTTACGGAGGAGAAGCGAGGGGATCAGCATCAGCACATCAGGCAGACAGCGCGTGAGCAAGTTAACCGACTTTAAGAACGGAGGTTTAGGCAAATTCCTAAAAAAAAAATTACGACTTCAGACGACTGCCAGGGCTGGATTCAAAAAATAGCTTCGCGCTATTTCTGTCGGCTCTGTTATTGTGTAGGTGACACAAGCCAAAGGGGAGGCAAAAATTACACATTAATGCCAATTAAAAGATATAAATTGTTGAATTTAATTTAAAGGGACAGTTTAGAAATGCATTTATTTATCCTGTGGTGAGTGGCTAGCTAGTGCTTGGAGAGGAGGAAAAGCCTGGAAGGTGATTGGACGATCTCCCTGTCCAGCGCATTCAAGCAGACCAATCTGATTTTTTTTTTTTTTGGTTTTACTGCCAATTCAGTTGATTAAATTTTTTAATCGTGATTAATAGCATTAGTGTCTTGAGTTAACTCGTGATTAATCGCAAATTCAGTGCAATTCTTTTTACCCTGCTCTATATGTAATTGAACAATATATTTATTGTGTTTCTTATACCCTAGGAAAAATTGGAGGGGACAATATTAATTCCTTTGTGGATTATAGTATTATATATATTATAATATTTTGATTTTCATTGGAACGTTCCAAAATACATACTCAAACTGTCCAGATACTCTCAAAAAAAAAAATACCTCGAGCCTTGAGGCATTCTCAAGCCAATGCTCCTAACCGTCAAGGTTTACAAATATAACAATTCCTTTTCACTGCTGTGTGAGATTGGTCTGGTGTGCCCCTTCATTGTGTGTGTGTTTGTATGTCTGTTTGTTTCGTCTCTCTCTCTCTCTCTCAATCTGAAACTAAGGTACGGACAAGTATAACGTACAAATACGATTGCCTTTGTCAATCGCGACATTTTATTTTGAAAATTGCTTTTATTTTTTTTCAATAAACCGGATTCTCTCATGTTTCTTTGAGTGACTTCCTGTGTCAACGTCGACAGCCTTAGTTTTTATAACTTTATTCTTTTTTTTTTAACACACTATACGGTCCCTGCTCCCAGACAGAATAATATTTCTATTTCAGCAAATGCTATAGAGGTTCGACAGTTCAGTTTGTTCTTCTGCGAGAAGCAGCAACATTTCTTTGAGCGATTTCGCCGATGTGTTCTTGGACTGGGATCCTCCTGCCGGGGTGTTCAGTGTATTCAGCTGGCCGGGCGGTTTGGCAATGACGACCCGACGGCAACGACTCCACTCGGAGGCCTGGTTATTTTTGGCCAGCGGGAGGGGGCCTCACCTGGCTTGGCTTTGGGTTTGCGCCCCGGTTTCCCTTTAATCTTGGGGGCGGCGGCTTCGTCGGCCTTGGCTCCCGCCTCTTTGCCCTCCTTGCTGCACTTGCGCACCCTCCTCCTGGAGCAGCTGGCCACCAGCAGGGCCGGGGACGGCTCAGCGCCTGCAAGGGAAGCACCGAGCCAACAGGCTGCAGGGTAAATGTGTGGTGGGAGAGCAGGAAAAAGACAAGGAAAAAGAAAGTAGAGAGGAGAACATGGCCTCTCGTGTCTCCCTTTGCTGCCGTGTTTCAACCTCTCGGCTGAGCCAGGAGCTATTTTTGAGAGCGCTTTGTGTTTTTTCCCCGCCGCGTTCAAAGCTTGCAAAAGCGCCAGCATGCCGGACTGCATCAAACCATTGAGAGCTGCCTTGAGAGTAATAAGAGGAGCAAATGAAAGGGTTTGATTCTTCTCCTTCATTAATATTTATTTTTCACTTTTGGGAGGGAAAAAAGATGCTTTGTGGGATTTCAAGTCTTTAGTGGCTCAAAGGAAACTCATTTGGATGTTTTCACATGATATCTGATTTGTTAGCTGAATAATCTTTGACTGTCCAATCCAATTCACCGATAATAATCTATAATACTACATATAATATAATGATTGCAACCAGCTCTTCTCCACCACTAAACTGCTTTTAACAAACCCTGTCCGCATATCTTGAAAAATCTCAATCATGCTTTCATCGACTGTCACTGTATCACACTGAACATCTGCACAAACTGGTTGCCACCCGTCTAAATGACTCTTGTACGTCTGTCTTGTCTTCTTATATTATTGTCTGGATATTATTTTTATTGTATTGTTTTGTTTGCACTCATTGTATTGCGCCGAGTTATGCTGTGTCTTGGTGTCATTCATGAACCAAAGGTGGCTATTGTTGCTATATAATAATATAAATGTAAATATTAATATTTAGTTACGCACCATGTTAGAGGGTTACTTTCAGAATTGAATTTGCAGCATTAGTTCTCTGAGAATCTTTTCCATTAGCAAAGCAAAGTCGGTGTTATAGCTGAAATATCAATATTGAATCGTATCAGAAATTGAATTGACTTGGGACCGAATGTATCGGAATGGTATCGGGAGGTCAGTGGCGATACTCGGCTCTACTATCAACCTGAAAAATCAAGCATTTTGGTGGGGTTGGCAGAACAGTTTTTGCACATCAATACAAAGGAAAAGGAAGCACATCCATCAGCTTATCAGCGCCGTGGATTTTATTGATGATCATAACGTAATTAAGTCATAAAAACGTGACAGTGGTGCGTTTTAACGACTGGTGAGTCTCTCTGCCGAGACTCCACAGGCACAGATCTCTGACGGGTTTCCACGCACTGAGGAATCCCGACGCCTAGCTGAGACAATTTCATTTCGTTTGTTTACACTGCAGATGTGATCTGCGGCTCTCAAGAGGGAAGAACGTAAAAAATAATAAACTCGTGGAACTGGGTCGCTTGAAAAAAAAACGTGCGATTAAACTCTGAGGGGCGGCGTCCGTGAGACAGAAGCGTGAGGAAATCCTGTGAACCTACAGATAAACATACTGTGTGTGTGTGTGTGTGTGTGTGTGTGTGCGCGCGCGCGCGCGCGCGCACTCACAGTGGATCTTGTAGTCCGGCGGCAGCAGCCTGATGTGGGACAGCGGGATGCGGCCGGCGTCGCCGTCGTCGAACTCCACCGTGATGAGGTCGTCGTTCTCGTCCATGTCTGAACTTCCTGTTTGTGGTGGAATAAAAAACAGAGTTTACGGAATGATTTGTGCCATTAGTTGAAACTACATCTGCACTGAATATGAGCAGCGGAATCCCGGCCACCGTTTACAACATTCTGGTCGCCATCTGGCTCCATGCGGTAGCAAACCGTGCGTCAGTGAGTCAGAGGGCTCGGCTCAGTTTTCTCTGTACATGTGTTCCTGCATAATAGTGTTCCGTACCGTTGACCACGGTGCCGGGGTAGAGGCAGCGGTACTGCTGGCTCCAGTAGGCGGCGATGCGGGTGCCCTCGGGGAGGTAGCGCACCGACGGCGGCTTCACGTCGATGATCTGCACGCAGGCAGGATAAAGACCTTTGGCTTTCACGACACGCAACACAGGTCGGGGAGGAGGGGTGAGAAGAGGAGAGAAGGAGAAGAGGAGAGAAGGAGAGAAGAGGCAGGTGGAGGAGTTGACTCACAGCCTCCTGCAGCAGCTGCTCCAGGCAGTAGATGTGCGGCCGGTTGCCTCGCTCCCCCTCCACCACCACGCTGTATCTGCACAGAGAAGCGGCGGCAGCAGCAGCAGCAGCAGCAGCAGCAGCAGCAGCAGCAGCGACACAAGGCAATTATTCACAGAGCAATGAGCCAAGCTTGTCTCGTCTTCTCAGACACACCTGGGTGACCTTTGACCCTGGCCCTCTGGTAAACAAGCTGGGCTGAAAACTATATGATAAATTATATATACAATATAATACAATACAATATAATATAATATAATTCAATACAATGCAATACATCTATACGTACACACACACTGTAAATATATCATATCATATCTATATGTGTATACATATGTATACATGTATATATATGTATGTATACATATGTATATATACATATATGTATATATATATATATATATATATATATACATATATATATATACATATGTATACATACATATATATACATGTATACATATGTATACACATATACACATATACACATGTATGCATATATATATATATTTACACATATACACACATATATATATATATATATATATATATATATATATATATATATATATATATATACACATATACACATATATATATACACATACATATATATACACATATATATATATATACACATATATACAGTGACATTAAATGTATAATTTTTTTTAGCTTTTTGAAAATGTATATATGTATGTGTGTATACACACATATATATATATATATATATATGTATATATGTATGTATACACACATACATATATACATTTTCAAAAAGCTAAAAAAAATTATACATTTAATGTCACTCTTAAAATGTCTTGAAGATCACCTCGTCTAATATTACACTTGTGTATGTGTTGTGTGTACGCCGACCGTGATGGCCTGCAGACGTGTGCTTCTGGTCTTTACTCACATGTCGGGTGAGTGCACGGTGTTGACGTGCCCCGCGTACAGCAGCTGGTCGTCCATGGGGATGAGAACTCGGAGACCATCCACCAGGGAGTCCTTATCCAGCACGCACTGCACTGGGGCTGAGCACAGACACAGACAGACGGCGATGAACGGCTGACGTCAATTTCTTATTTCGCCTTTGGTCATTTGTGGCTGCGCCTGCACCGACCTGGTGAGGGCGACCTCTCCGACACGCTGCCGCCACCACTGCTGCTGCTGCTGCTGCTGCTGCTACTGCTGCTGCGCTGAGGGAGGAGCTCGTCCTCGCTGAAGCTGCTGTCCTGGTTGGGCTCGAAGTCTTCGTCGGCGGCCATGCTCTCCATCAGGCGGCTCACGGCTCCCCGGGATTGCTGAGACAGGCCAGAAAAGTCGTCATTCTCACTGGCAAAACTTCAAAACTTTCTCATCACCTCGCATGGAATTTCCATGACCTTCCAACAAATACAGAAATTTCACACTCAAAAGACAGGTGAACCTTATGCAACCATAATTGCTTCAAACATAAAGGTAACTGCATGTGAAATCTGTAGGTCATTTAGAATAAACTACACAGGCGAAGCTAATCGGCTAGGCTAGTTGTGTTCACGGAGGTGAGGGCGGCACGTTGCTAATGTTAGTGTAGAATAACAAACAAATGTGCTCGTTTGTAAGGGGCACCATAAAATGTTGTGACTTTTCTAAAACGTTTAGCGATTTTACAAAGTTCCATGACTTTCGAAAATTCCCCGACTTTTCCAGTTTTCCATTACCGTGGGAACATCTGAACATCTGATGACATCACCGCAGTACTAAGATGTCCGTCTAAAATGCGTGGGTTTCATATTTTTAGAGAAAACCAACATGGTTAAAGACAGAGCGGTAGTTTTGGCAAAAGCCGGTCGAAATGCGGGGAGGCCGTCACTTTTCAAAGCAACACATTCAGCTTGTGGAGTCGAACACACAAACTTCTGTACGAATCAGTCACCGCGAAAACACACAGATTTTTTTCTTCTTCCTTTGCTTCTAAAAATAACCTCAAGTTTCCGAGGTGGCGACCGGTGGAAAGCAACGCGACACTTTGACACAAATCACACCTCACCACACACACACAGCGCAGGACGTCTTACTTTTTTTTTTCTTTTTACCATTTGCCGACAGGAGAATTGAAACTCAACTGAACCTCTCGGTGCAATTCTAGTAAACTCCATCACGTCTTTCCACACCTAGAACCAAACGTGCGCGTGCCTGCCCCACTTAATAACGACAACGTCCCACTCTTGTCCTCGACAGGCTGATTAGGTTCACCTGCATCGGGACCCCCGGCACCCCCCCCCAACGATCCATCACCCCACTGACCTCTCTGGCCTTGGCCTTGGCTTTGGGTTGGCTCTTGCGCACGAGTGGGCCGAGACTTAGGGGCCCGGGGCCGTCCGAGATCGGACTGCACAGAGTGGGCGGGCTCACTGGCAGAGGAGAATCCTTCAGCTTCTTCTTCTGGGTCGGAGTTGGAGGGGAACAGAGGGTGGGGGGGTCACATTTCAACTTTAAAAAAAAGTGTTGAAAAAAAAAAATTGTTTAAAAGTAACTTATTCTAGGTATATTATGAGCATCACAGTATCTAACAGTAACACACACACACACACACACACACACACACACACACACACACACACACACACACACACACACACACACACACACACACACACACACAGAGCGAGGAGGCCGCCTGCAGTTGTCCTCTCCTGCTGGCAGCAGCACAGACACACAATCACTCGCACACAACAGAGGTTTAAGGGGAGACAAGAGGGAGGCGGGACAACCAGAGTGGGACAGGTGAGGAAGATGAGGAGGAAGGGGGACAGATGAAGAGAGGAAGGTCTCCTCCTCAGACAATCCAATGAATCACCGTCGTACCTTCACGCCCTCTTTGTTCTCTCGGCCAGGCGGAGGAGGTTTGGGTCTGGAGGCGGGCTTAGCGCCGATGGGCGTGGCCAGGCCTGAGGGCGGCGGTGGTGGCGGTGCCGGCGGCTGTCCTACGACGGCGTCATGGAGGAAGATCCTCTCGCTGCGGCGCCGTGTCCAGGCCTCGTCCTCGCTGAAGCCGGCGGGCAGCTCAAAGCTGAAGCGCCGCGGCGACCTGGGCGAGGGGCGGGGCTTGGGCTGGGGCTTGCACTTGCCGGGCGGGGCCTCGTCCCTCCTGGAGGGGCCGCTGCTGCCGCCGGGTCCAGGCGGGTCGGAGCGGCAGTTGGCGGGGGGCAGGTGGGGCAGCTCGGGGGCGGAGCGCTTGCCGTGCAGCAGGGAGGGGAAATTCTTCCGCACCCGCAGGTCGGAACCCGAGTCGGACCACTCGTACTCCGAGGAGCCTGGAGGGGGAAGAGGGAGGGAGAAAAAGGGCAGTGGGTGGGAGGGGTCAAATCTAGGTCTACCTTCCCCTCCCCCGGCCCCCAGCATCCGCGCACCATCCGTGAAAATAAATACATAAATTAATAAATAAATAAATACAAATACTCGGGTGTCAACGAAATGAATTGAAATCAATGACCCCCCGTGAACGAAGACTATTGATCCATTTAAAACTAATAAATTATGCAAGGCCGGATCATTACAGGGCAGCCCGAAGTGACAATAAGAAATGAACGGATATTCGAGAATGAATCAATAACACAATCCTTGGGAAGAAAAAATAAATAATCAACAACAACAACACTCGGGCAGTGAAAGCTGCTCACCCATGAAAATCTTGCCTTTTAAAAAAAGTCTCTTGTCAGATTATTTCTTCTTGCTATAGTATTGAGATTTTTACAATTTAGCGTAATTTTATTTTGGATGTTTTGGTCTCATTTTTGCCTTAGATCGAGCAGATTTTTGTATAATTTCCTAACCAATTTATTGTCTCATGGTGCCTTCGACAGAGCTGTTGTTCATTTCCATTGCTTTTTTTTTTTTAATGCTCTTATCCACTGTAAAGCACTTGGAGATCATTCATTTGATGTAAAGCACTCTATAAGCAAAATCTATTACTACTTTATCATTATTAAAACAAGGAGATAGAGTGGAACACGAGCACCTGCTGTTCATTGTGAGGACAGGTTTGGCGAAACTGCGGTTTAAAGGTTCAGGATGTAACATTCAGGGGCATCTATTTGGTAAAAGCCTGGATGAAATAAACGAGTTCTGGGTCAGATAAAGTAGCTAAAAATATGCTAAATTAAAATATGCTGCGCAATTACGGCAGCCGTAAAAGTCGGATCCACTCAAGGGTTTGTCGGCCAGCACAAGAAAGTGGCGAGACCCAGTGGGACCAACAGGAAACGGAGTTTTATATATGTTAGCAACAAGCCTCCTTGAGTTCCCATAGGGAGCCTTTGAATATCATTAAAACTACAGTCTAGGTCAGGAATGGGCAAACTACGGTCCAGGAGCCATATGCGGCCCGTTAAGCTTTCCAATTCGGCCCGCCAAACTTGAAGGAAATATATTAACATATATACATACATATATATATATTAATTTATAATTAAGTCATAAAATAGCTGTATATAATCTTTTTTCAGTGTTTTAAGAGTTATTTCAATAAAGAGCTAAAAAAAAAAGTAAATAAAAAATGGGGCTTCAAAGATATATTTTTTATTGTAACTTTGCTTTTGTTAATTTTCAACTAACAACCCATTGTGGCCCACCAGTCAAAAAAGTTTGCCCCCTCCTGAGCTAGCAGCTAGCAGCAGCGTACGAAAACCACCGGTGCTGCGACCTCAATGCATCCCCGGCCGACAGTAGCGTTTACAACCTGTTAACACCTTGAAAGAGGAGTGAGGGTGAGGGAGGGGGCAAAGGAAAAACACAAAACAAAACAAAACAAAAAAAAGCACCCATGATGCACATCTCATGCGCTGGCGTTCAACCCTCGCTTTGACACCACCAGTCAAAAAGTTTGCCCACCCCTGGTTTCGGCACGACTGTCAAAATTACCCATTTCGTTGCGCCTGCTGCGGTGCTTCCCGTCGTGGAGAAAGCTCAGCGGCGGTGGCGGCGAGCTGACGGGCAGCGCGCTGGCCGCGAACCGGGCCAACAGGCCCAGCCCGCTCTCCTCGCAGCCGCCCACGTCGTAGTCCGAATCGGACTCGTCCTCGTCTTCATCCTCGTCGTCCTCCTCCTCCTCCTCCTCTTCGTCGGAGGTGTCTGCATTCAGAGACCAAATGTTAGGGCACGGCTACGGCTGCAACGCAGGTCCAGAACCAAGCCGCATTTTTATTTTGCTTTCTTCTTCTTTTTTTTTTCTAACAAGATGTTATTTTTCTTTAGAAAAAAAAAAAAAAGCCGAACGCAAAGTTGGTTGCAATGTTTGACAGGATTCATCCTGGATGCACACGGACTGGCCCAGGTCCCCTAAAAAAAATAATGAAAGGGAGGAAGCAGCTGCCGCCTGTATTTCCATTGTAATCCTGCCTGAGCAAGATACAGTGGAGGAAAAAAAAAACACTGGCTTAGCATACATGCATGTGAGCCATAGAACACACACACACACACACAGTGTAAGTATATATTGGAGCAGATGTAAACTCAGATATCAACCTCTGGAGAATGTAAGCAAAAAGGAGTTGAGGGGCTGATGCACACATACACACACGCACGCAGAGTTGCGGGTTAGAGCTCAGCAGTTTAGGTCCTTGGCAGCGGACAAGGAGGGTTTTCCTCGGGGATTAGAACGTTAACACAGAGGGTGGATGCACAGTACGGTGTCTCTTAGAACGTCAAACAGAACCTCCAAAATGTTCGTTTTTTTTGGCACGCAGACCCTTAAAAAGTATGCATTTGCTTAGGTTTGGTTCACCTAGTAACGCCCCCACAGTGGGAGAAACACACTACCATCCAAGAGTTTGGGGGTCACTGACTCATTTCTGCATTGAACTCCATTATAAGCAGCTTCATGATATAACCCACTGGAATGCTCACAGAACATTACTAGTATGCAGGGAAATCAGTCAGGATGTGCCGAGCACATTGTGGGATGGCTTTGAAAGTTCTTGCCTTGAATGTCCAATTGGATGTGATTCTAGAGAATGAATACCAAGTGTGCAATACGCAGCCATCATTACAGAGGTGCTTTAAAATAGCTAAAATAAAACAAATGTAAAAGAAAGCTTTGTAATATAATCACTTAGTGTGTGCCAAACTATAAAACAAAGGACACAAAGCATCATGGTTTATATTTTAGAACAGCCTACTTTTAGAGTAGTTAGGCAGAATTTTGCTCACTTGGAATTATCTCAGTCACTTTTAATTAGACATTGGAAATGATTTTCAATTAAACACTAAAATGTTCCCAGACTTGTTCAGCACATCGTGACTGATTTTCGGGGACTCATAATGATCGCAGAGCTTTCAAGATCATTATTTCATAATACTGGTTAGAATGGAGTTCTACGCAGAACTGAGTCAGTGACCCCAAACTTTTGAACGGCAGTGCAAATTACACAACTACGCATCTGTGGGCTGAAAGACAGATTTCACTACACTTTGGTGTGGCAGCAAGGTCACAATTGATTTTGTGCCAACTTCATTTTGGCTGCAGAAGAGAAACACAAAGGCAGGTCGGGATTAAAAATAGTCACACTAGGGAGACAAAACCTGATGGACGCGTCATACTGTGGATCCACTGTGTGTTAACGGGCAGATGTTTGAAACAGGAAGGCGCTGAGAGGACAGCCCTGCGAGGCCCCTTTGCTATGACACCGGTGCAAGTGACTGTGGTTGCAACTAGGGAGGCACTGATACCGATACCAGTATCGGTACCAATAGCAGTATCTATACTAATCACAAGTATCAGGTATCAGTATTGATACCGTGTTTGAGTACTCTACTCGTACTTGTAAAATACGTGGCAACACCATGACACAGATACCAGTTGTAAATGTATCCAATAGGGATGTTAGCAATCGATAATAATTAAATTAGTCGCATTTAATTGAACATTTTTTTTACACGAGTATCATTATGACAGCGTAGTGGCAGGAAAGAGCAATTGACCTGTAGATACAGCGATGGTCATAATATACCCAGAACAAGTTCAATCAACAAACTATTAATGAATCAATTGATGATTTGCATCCCTAGTTTGCATATGACAATTTTAATAATGTGTGTACTGCAATGAAACTCGTGGAAAGAAAATTCTGTGTTGTGTTGTTCAATAACAGAACAAAATCTCTGTGATTCTATTATATGTAATGGCCTTATCAAGTGCACATGTGGTAAGGGTATCCTATCCAATTTCGGTGTATCCTGGAGTACAACGACAATAAAGTACTCGGTATCGTGAGTAGTGAAAGGCAAGTACTCGTACTGTACTCGTACTCAACTCGTACTGTAAAAAAGTGGCATCTGTGCATCCCTAGTTACAACCATTAAAACCTTGCAACATGAACCTGGGGTGGGGTGGGTGGGGGACGTTGCCATGGTTCTCAATGTGAGCTTCAATTTAAATTAAAAATATACAAATATACCAAAAAAATTGAAGTGAATAAAATGGTGATAAATAAATATTTCAATTTCAGCCAATGGTAGCCATCAAAACAGAATAGAGGGGGGAGGAGTGAAGGGGCACTTCCTACTTACAGAACAGGTGACAGGGGTGTGGCCTCAGGCAGGGTTGGGGCGGGGCAACGCGGGCGGCGAGGGCGCAGCCTGGCCGTAGCGCAGCCAGGCCTCGAGCAAAGCTCTGCAGCCGAGGCTCAAGGCTGCGCTAGTTCCTGGCAGAGCTTCTGTAATGTCGAAGCGGCAGCGGCAACAGCAGCAGCAGCAGCAGCAGCAGCAGCAGCAGCAAGCACATGGAACAGGCTGAGAGACACTCAAAGCATCATGGGTAGTACAGAGGTACGGGGTGGGGGGTGTCAGGGGAGAGGTGAGAAGACAGAGCGAGGTAAAGGGAGAAGGGTTATTGAGAAGGTTTAGTAGAGACACGAGAGGAGCTCTATTGTCCAAATATCCCAGACACTGATCACGACTGGTGAAAGAGAAGATCACATCATCAGCGAAAAGGAAGCAGCTACCATTTCCGTCTTTTCTCTCTTTCTCCCTCTCCCTCTCTCCAGGATTCGGCTCTGCGACGTTTTCCAAAATTGTAAAGCTGAAGTCGGAGTTTGCAAGTGTTCAACCAACGGAATTGAAGGGATATTTGACAAGCAGAGCAGAGGGTCTAGAGGATGTCGTGAGGTGCAAAGTGGCGACTGGACAGACTGAGAGACAGAGGACGGACAGAAGAACGGACGGACGGACAGACGGATGAAGCAGACACAAAGGACCACAGTGCTTTTTTTGCTTGGTTTTTTTTTCGTGTGCCAATCAGATCAACACCTTTTAATAAAGCTTTATAGGTACCAAAAAAAAAAAAAAGAAAAAAAAAGTCATACAAATTTATGCAGGGAACAAAAAAAAAATATTGCAATTTCACACAATTTCCATAATGTACAAATGCTATACACACACGCACACACAAAAAAAATCCTTTTGCAATCCAGGCGATAAAATAAAATGGAAAAAAACACCATAGAAGTTGATGCACTGTTTTTTTTTTTTTGTTTTGATTTTTATATCTTTATATATATATAAATGTAAAAAAAAAAGGCAACTTTGCACAGCAGCCAGCAGCGAGAGAGGTAGTGATGCGTCGCGCTAAAAAACAGCAGCAGTCTGAAAGGAGCCTCGAGACGCAAAGCAAGGGGGCGCAAGCTGTGGCGAGGCTCGGGCGAGGGGTCGAGGCGGGGGAGGAGGTGGGGGTCGGAGCGGAGGGGAAGTGGGAGGGCACGGTTTCGCTCAGTAACCTTGGTCGAAGGAGTCGTCGGAGGAGCTGAGGCCGGCCTCCTCCAGCAGCAGCGACAAGTGCTTGTGTTTCTTCTTCTGCGACTTGCGGCCGGGGAGCAGCGACGTGGGCGACGTGGCCGAGCGCCGCTTCAGGACGCCGCCCGGGGCGCAGGGGGCGCGCGTCCCCGGCAGAGGGGGCCAGCCCCCTCGGGCCGAGCCGCCGTGGCCCTCCGAGTCCGAGTCTGGTGCAGAGAGAAGAGGGGCGTCAGATGTAGCGGAGGAAGAGGGGGGCAGCGGGTCGAACCACCGGCATCATCTACTCGGGCATTCGTAAAGGTCCGAGTGTGTAATATTTGGAGATTTGAAAGAAGAAATGGCGACATCAAGTGGTTACATTTTAGACTGCAGCCATCTTTCGCTACCCCCGCCCCCCTCCCGAGCCTGCCAGTGGCCTGCACATCCAAACCTGGATACCTCTTCCACCTTGGGGGTTGGAGGGTCACATGGGAAACTTCAGTCTACCACCTGTGCTCAACTACGGCTACGTTCACACAGTGGAATCTGAATTTTCTCCCCAGCCACATCAGATTTTTAATGACCGATCCCATTTTTTCCCTCCCAAATCAGACCCAGGCCACCATTTCTGATTTAAATGATATAGAATTGTTTTAAAATCACTATAATATCACCAGATGAATTACTCAAATAATGCATCACATCCCTGTTTTTCTACCCAAAACTTGTAAAAGCACCATTTAAATGTGTTTGGTGGTGTCCCGCGGCCCACAGACCACTAGATGTTCCACGCCAGCGACTGGCCAGCAAAGATGCACTGCAGCTTCGTCTTGCAGATCCAAACCACGTTATTGTGTTCACACATCCAAATATAAAAGTTGTCGAGTCAATCAATTAAATCCCAGGCTAACTTTCCCCTTCCCCCTTTCTCCCATATGTGGAAGATAACCTCAAATAGCATGTTATTTTATTTTAATACATTTTTTTTTAAAGCTAGGCCCAAATTAGAAAAATAGATAAATAAATGAATAGGGGGAAAAAGTGAAACCAAAAAAGGCTGAGTCATCTCCTTCAAGGGCTGTTCTTAGGAAAAGCTGGATAGGAAGAGGGAGGAGATTATTCCCAGAACTCGGCTGGAGTGTAAATAACATGAGAAGCAAGATTTGCCCACTTGTTGTGAGCGTTTTCAAACAGATTCGCGGGCAGCAACCAAAGCTTACTGAGTTGCAATTCTGCAAGAGAGGCACTTTTTAGGCGAGGAGAAGAACATCGAAGCCTCCGAACCCTCGGAGGGAATCCCCCGTTGGCCGCGGCGTGCTTCGAGCAATAACATCTGATTGTGTAGATTGGAGGTCAAAGTACTCACTGTTGGAGCAGCTGCTGAGCTCCGACCTCACCGAGCAGAACAGGCTCTTCTTCTGACCTTTGACCTTGCGGGCGGCCTCCGAGGACGACGGCGGTGGTGAGCCGGCCGACTTGTGCTTCCCGGCTTTGGCCGGCGGGTGGACGCCGCCGCGCTCCTTGGCCAGGCCGTCGGCCGACCTGCCTTTTGATCTCTCCGACTTGGAGGCGGGGTCCAGCTTGCACGAGGCGGCCAGCGAGCTGAGCTGCGAGAGCGAGAGCGCCCTGTCCAGGTCGGACGCCAGCTGCTCCTGCTCGCACATGTGGCTCCGCTTGGCTTTCAGGGCCTGTGGTTGGGAGAGGGGGCGGGGGAGACGAGGTGTTGGTTTAGTTCTGGGGGGGGAGGGGGCAGCGTGGAGAAGAGTTGACGTAGAAAAGTTCGGGACTTACGGCGTCCAGGCCATGGCTGCTGGACGCCTCCTTGTCGCTCCAGCTCTTCTTCTTCTTTTTCTTCTTCTTCAGCTTCGCGTCTCGGATGCCGGCGTCCGTCTCCTCGTCCTCCCGGGACAGTCGAAACCTCTTCTCCCCGGCCTCGGAGTCCTCGGAGTATTGCACCGACCTGCCCACCCTGAGGGAGCAGAAATAATGAAAGTCGGCGGAACTAATAAGGAACAACAACAACGACAACAACAACAACGACGAAAAGACTGGAATGGCGTCTGAAGTGCGACGTCCAAAAAACGACATCTTGAATTATCACTCATTTTCACTGAAAAAAATTTTCCATGACCGTAAATGAAATTTTCACGCCCTTCCCACAACCTATAACTATAGAATTTTCATACTTAAAGGTCAAGTGTGTAAAATTTGGCCTCATTAATGATTTTTATGTTGGTAAAAGCTTAATATACTGCCCATAATTACCCAGTACAATGAAAGCAATTTGGTTTTCCTACCCATTGAACAGTTCTTATTTTTATATAAATAGAGTAAGTAAGTAGAGCAACTTGCTCCCATTTAGCTAGCCATATTGTACTGCCATATTTCTAAGGAAGCCTGGTGTGGACAATCCAGCTGCCTGAACGCACATTTTCTATTTAGGGTGAAGGCTTGCATTCTCAAACACACCAATGAAGAAAAAAGTGAACGAGGTATCCAGTTTAGGGCAGAAAGGCCACCGTAGTTCACTGGCAAGCTCAGGAGAGTGAATGAGCTGAAATTCAAGATGTAACCACTTGATGTCGCCGTTTCTTCTCAAAATCTCCAAATATTACACACTTAACTTTTAAAATACACGTTAACTTGACAATCACTATATGGTACAGTAGTTGATTAAGCCATTCAAAATTCAGACACAGTATTTGTGTAAGTGTAGTAAACTGGTTGCCCTTCATGTGACTCATGTGGTAAATCCTGCTTTATAGGCCCCTATGTGACATTTTTATTTGTAATTTATTTCTCTTTTTTTAACTTGCAATACCACGGGTGGCCACTGGGGGCAAGCTCGCCCGCGGCACCATATCCAAGTTCCTCAAACACATCCACGGTGTTTCGGTGACTCACTTCGCAGGCCTGCTGTCCAGTTTGGGGGGCGTGGAGGTCAGGTGTTTCCTCTTGCGGGGTCGCCCTCGGCCTCGCCTGGTCAGGCTCCGCCTCTCGTCCTCCTGCTGCTGCTGCCGCTCGCTGACAGGTGACAGGTGGCGAGACGCGAGTCACGGGCCGGTTCGTCACGGCCGCTTGGCACCGACATTCCCCCCACCCCCCGCCTCCCCCGCCCTGCAGACACACTCACCGCTTGTCCCGCCGCCTCTGCAACCTGCTCAGGTGTCGCTGCTTCTCCTTGTAGGTCTTCTGCAGCTCGGCCAGCTGGATGCGGTACTCCACCTCCATGGCGTCCAGCCGGTCCACAGACATCTTGCAGTAGAGCTGAATTTGGAGGGGCGGGGGGAGAACAGGCGTTGGGTTTGTCACACTGCGGGTATTGGGATTTTTTTTGGGGGGGGTAGCCCTGGTCTTCTGGTTTCTCACCGGCTCCTCCTTCCTCTGCCTCCAGCTGTATTTCTTGTTGGGGTCCAGCGTTCGGGGCAGGTCAATGTGCGACTGCTGCTCGATGGCCTCCAGCAGGACCTGCTTGCCGGCCGCCAGCAGACAGTCCAGGCCCACCAGCTTCACCTCTGCTCGGGAAGAATTTCAGTTTAAGGATTTCTCATCTTATCAATATTTATTATGATGATAATATTAATATTAATAATAATAATAATGATCATAATAATAATTATTATTATGATTATTATTAGTAGTATTATTATTATTAGTATTACTACTACTACTACTAATGATAATGATAATAAATATATAATTCGATTTTATTTTTTCCTTATGTTATTAATTTTCTGCGCCCCCTACTCACCGCGCTCCTGTCTCATGTTCTCCAGCTCCTGCTGGGCCATCTGGCTGAGGAGGGCCATGCCCTCTAAGGCCACCTTCTCCAAGGCCCCCGTGGCGCTGTAGTCGGGGCCAGTGGAGGGGTCCTCCACCTGCGGGAGCAGGATCGGTGCGGGCGGCGTGGCAGCTCGGGCGGCGACCATCTCGGAGGCGGTGGCCAGGGCGAGCAGCCCCGCCATGGGATCCTCCGAGCTGATGGCGAGCGGAGGCGGCGAGCTGTAGGAGGAGGAGGAGGAGGAGGAGGAGGAGGAGGTGCGGGGGGGCCGTTCCGGGGTCTCGGCCGCGACTTCCAGCGGCAGGTCAGTGGGAGAGTCCGGCCGCGTCTTGAGGTTACACGCTCGCTCCTGCGGGGGGCAGACGGGGGTCGACTCGGGGGGGCTCGGCGGCGCCGCAGAGGTGCATGCTGGGTATCCCTCCGGGTCTCTCACCAGCTCCGGTTTGGCCTCTGAGAGCAGCAGGGGGACGGGGTAGGATGACGCCTCTACCTTGATCACCTGTCCGTCCTCCTCCTGCTCCTCCTCCTTGTCCCGCCTGACCTCCTCCCGTCTTTCCGCTCGCTGATGCTGCAGGGGCGGAGGAGGCGGGGGGCTGAAGACGCGGTGGGACAGGAGCGGAGGCTCGTCCCTGCCGGGAAGCTCGGGGTTGCAGCTCAAGCGAAGGGCGGCCAGCGGTCGGGGGGCGGGGTCCGCGTCGGGCTCCCGCTTGAGGACAGACGGCATCTCTGACGGCTCCACTTTCTGAGGCTTGACGTCGGCCTCCAGGTGGTCGCGGTGGAGGAGGGGAGGGGGTGGGGCCAGCGGGGGGGAGCGGTGGGGCGGCAGGAGGTCCATGTTCACCCTCGCCGGCGGTGCCGGGACGTGGTAGGGGGGGAAAGGTGAGGCGAACGGGGCGGTGATGGACTGGTAGGGGTAGCCGGGGGGGAGGTCTGTCCAGACGGTTCGGAAGAGGAAAGACAGATTTTAGTCACAACATTGCAGACAAGGTGGTGTTTTTTTTTGCACTGGCATGCTTCAAATGTCCCCCTTTGACTCTGTATAGAGTGAGTGCAGTTTATATGTCGTCTTTTCAACTTAATTTGTTGTCATTTGAACTTTATTAGTTGTCTTGTTAACTGTATGTGTTGCCTTCTCAACTTTACACGTTGCCTTTCTAACTCATGTGCCATCTTCTTAACTTTGCGTATCGTCTTCTCAACTTTGTGTGTTGTCTCTTGACTTTGTGTGTCATCCCGTCAACTTTACAAGCACTCGTGTCAACTTTACATGGCATCTCCTCAGCTTTACGTGTTGTCTTCTCGACTTGCCATGTCGTCTTCTTAACTGTACATGTCATCCTGACGACTTTATGCGTCGTCTTTTTAACGCCTGTGTCGTATTTTTAACTTCACATATCATCTTCTCAACCTCACATGCTGTCTTTTAAACTTTACTTGTTAATGTTACAGGTCGTCTTGCCAATGTTACACGCATCCTTCTCAACTTTACAGTCATCTTCTCAACTTTACGTGTCGTCTCCGCAACTTTACGTGTCATTTTTTTTTCTTTGCAACGTCTTTTTTACTTTTGCATCATTTGTTCAACTTCACGTGTCATATTTTTAATGCGTCGTCTTTTTTACATTCAGTGTTGTCTTTTTATTACATTTTTATGTCAACAATTTAACTTTACCTCTCATCTTTTTAAAATTTTTAACTTTGTGTTGTCTTTTTAACAGTTCTAACTCGACTCCTTGAACGACCGGTCCACTACTTCCTATGTGTGCACGCAATCAGCCCCAACCCTAAAAAAAAAAATCTTGACCTTGACCTCTTGTCCGATGCTCCATGAACTCCCCCGAGTAGATTCCCTGGAAGGGCAACGTGGCGGGCTTCCTCCCTCTCCTCTGCTCCCTCCGCTCCTCCCCCCTCTCCTCCCCTTCATCCTCCTCCTGCTTGGGCCGCCGCGGCGAGGACGGCGGCGGCGAGGCCGAGCGCGGGGAGGCCGGGTGAGGCGGGGGCGTCTGCCTCCCCCGCGGCCCGCGCCCGCCCTCCGACTTGAGGGCGGTCACCGGCGACGGCAGGGCAGGCGGCGGGCTGAGGGAGGGGTCGGACGGGGTCGGGAGGCGAGGCGGGGGCGGGGCCTTGTGGGGGTGCAGGGCCTGCACGGAGGACGCGGGCGACACCGAGGACGGGGAGGGTTTGGGGTCGGCGTTCCGCTTGTCCGCTTTGTCCTCCGCCTCGGGCCGGTGCTCGCTGGCCTTCAGTCGCTCCTGAGAAGTCGGGGGAGGAGACGGCGTCCGCATGAAGGCTCAGGTTGTGTGTGTGTGCGCGTGTGTGTGTGTGTTAGCGTGTGCTCGAGTGTGTTCCGCTAAATACAGGACAAACGGCGCATATTCTGTGTACACTGTCGGCTTGCGTGCATAAAGACTCCACATGGCCGACGATACTTGATATCTTTGTGTGTGCTTTTGTACACGGTTGTGTCTGTGTGTGTGCGTGTGTGTGCGTGCACGCCAGCACTGACCACAAGCTGAGCGTTCCTCTGCAGCTCCAGCACGTGCGCCGTGCGCTGCTGGATCATGAGCAGCTCCTGCTGCCTCAGCATCTGCTGCTGGGACAGGAGCTGCAGCTGGGCGGCGTGCTGCAGCGAGCTGCCGGCGCCGTACACCCCCGGCCACACGGGGCCGCCGCGCTCCATGACGTCACTTCCTGCGGGGCAGCACAAAAGGAGAGGAATTGGTTCATGCGCGTGTGCAATTGCGCGATGCTTCACTGACCGACAAATGCACTGAATCGCAAAAAAAATGACGACACTTGTATTTGTGATTTCGATGGTCCATTGACTCTATTTCGCCTGTTAAAGATTGTAGTGGCTTATAGGTGCATTCTGACAAATTCAAGAAGCCAAAGAATCCCAAATTCAAAGTATCGTGAACTTATGGCAAGTGGTCGCAACGTCAAACTTTGTTCTAAATTTGCACGATTCAGGCTTGACCGCCGAGCAAACCGCAAAAAAATAAACACGAGGCCTCGCGAGCGCCATTTTAACGCCTAATAAAGAACCAATATAGAAGCGAATAAGCCTCCAGCTAATGTATCAAATTAAGTGTCTAATCAACAGCGTTGAACGTTAGTTTTTCCATCTACATGATTAACAGGCTAATGAAAGAACTTTGCCGTTGAGCCCTAAATGTTTATAATGTTTGTACGAGTGCGTGTTTAATAATGACGACTGCTGCCTGCACGGGAGTTTGTGTAAACGGGGCCGATGCAACAACATATGGGGGGGGGGGGTCACGTAATAATGACGTGTTGGTGTACAGACATCATCAGAGATTCGAGGGGGGCTGACGGTCTAGATGTCCGTTTAATTTGATCATTTTTTTATTGGGGACGCCGGATGGAATTTAGCGGCAAGCTAACTCCGGTATATTTACATGTTTAAAGCACTCTGTATTGTGAACGTAATACAAATACAATGTATTATTATTATTATTATTTACATGAATGTATACTGTCCTGTCTAAATAAACAATAAACTGAAACACTCCCATTGTGCTTTTTTTTTTCCTATTCAAATAAATTTATATTGTTTGACATTCAGATGCTCGTGTCTCATCTTGTCACGACTTCTTTGAAGATCCAGTGCGTAAAATTCGCCTTAATTTATGATTTTTATATTGGTAAAAACTTTATATACTGTCCATAATTACATTAATAAAAGTGCATACTCACAGTACAATAAAAGCAATTTGGTTTTCCTACCCTTCGAACGGTTCTCATGTATAAAAGAAAATACATATAGCAGGGGTCTTGCTCCCACTTAGCAACCATTTTACACTATATGCAATATTTCTAAGGAAGCCTGGTGTGCACAATTCAGCTGCCTGACAGTGCGTTTTGTATATAAGATGAACCCTCGCGTCCTGAAATAAACCAATGAGAAGGTGGACTAGCTATCCAGCTTTGTATGCGCAGGCCACTGTAGTTCGCCGGCAAGCTCAGGAGGGAGAGGGGGAGCTTAAGAGCACTGCGATCTAAAATGTAACCACCTGATGTCGCCGTTACTTCAAAATCTCCAAATATTACACACTTAAGCTTTAAGAGTCCAGTGCAGACAAGTGGGGTGGGGGGGGCGTTCCATACCGTAGTGCGGCAGGTGTTCGGTGGGGATGACGATGAGGTGGCCAGATTGAGGGTCTCTGGCAAACTGGTAGGGAGGCGGTATGGAGCCTGGCAGAGCGGGCGGGTAGCCGGGTGGGAGGGTCTGGTGCAGGGAGGAAGGACCCAGGCCTGCACGAGACACAAACACAAGACAAAGCAGAGCAGCTGAGAGTGCGGAAGAGTCGGAAATAAACGTGAACACATGGTGGATATTATGATTCAGACTGAGACACGTCCCGCCTTAGATCAGCTCCTTCCCTCAGCTGTTGTCTTGACAGTCGCACGCACACGTCGACATCACGCCACGGAGTGAATTATTCACGGGGTTCGGAGCGGTGTTGCAGTCAAGACCGCACCAAAACATTATCAAGGCTGAAGAGTATGGAGATCGAGACGAGTTTGGGGTTCGAGACTAAGACTGTGTATATCAGGCGTGGGCAAACTACGGCCCGGGGGCCATTTGCGGCCTGTCAAACTTTCCAATCCGGTCTGCTGAACTTGAGGGAGTTATTTTAAGAGTAACAAAGTAAAGAAATAACTGGATTTCCTCAATGTTTTTCAGTGTTTTAAAAGTCATTTCAATAAAGAGCTAAATACCGCGAGGCTTCACAGACACCGATTTTGTTGTCATGCTTTTGTTCATTCTTTAATTGACATTAAAGGAACATGTTTTCTGCATGTTTTATCTCATGATTTTTTTTCCCCTCTTATGAGAAACCGGCCCCTCTGTCAAATTTTAGTACCCACTAGTCAAAGAAAAACGTTTGTCCACCCCTGGCGCATGTAAAAAAAAAACAAAAAATCAAAAAACAAAAACAAGAACAAAACAAATGATTTTCTGTAACATTTTGATACTTTGCCAACTTAAAAAAAATATTTCAAACAAACAACTTTGCTTCGTGAAGATTCAGTTTCAGTCGGCCAATCGACATCCTCCGAGAGGAGAGAGGCAGGAGCTACTCTGGTCTAAAAAACCGGGGAGCTGCATCAAGCTCCCGCCTGCTGCGCTAGCGTCAGTTCCGTCGGCACGAGACAGCAACATTCCTCCACCAAAAAGAGGAGCAAACGGCAAAGTCTCGTCTCTGTGTTCTCCTTTGGGAAGAGTTCAGCCGCCCCTCGCACTTGAATGGCTCCATTTTCTCGTCACGGTCCTCGACTCTCCAAACACAGTCAGAGGGCTCTTTGTCAGAGAGGCATTGTGAAACTTTAACTTTTAATCAAATGATTTACTGGTGTGTGTGTGTGTGTGTGTGTGTGTGCATAGGGGCGGATGTCTTGTGCCGGCGCTTTGAGGCTTGTAAAAACACTGTGGTTTGACAGACTTGTGGCCGTACGAGCTCGGCGCGTGCAGCAGAGGAGAACAGAAACGTGTCGACCACGGACGATGGCAGTGTTATTCACCCACTGTAACACCAGTGCACCGTGAGGTAATGTCAGGTGTGGCCTGAAAAATGATCCAATGTCACTTAATTGCTCTGAAATAATAATAGCGACTGTGCTTTCAGAGCAATGAGAGCCTTTTTTCCTCCCGGCCTATCGGCTTTGTGGGCATCTGGACAGGCCCAGCTTTCACACTGAATGGATGCTTATAAATGAAGAGGCTATATTTTCATTATTAGGCTAAAAAAAGAGTGTCATTTTAGGATATTTTTGGTTGGTGGAGTGCAATGGGATTTTTTTTTTTTTTTTTACAATGTGAAGACTGTGCAGTGGCTCCATAAGGTTGAAAAAAACTGGACTACACTATCTTCTCTTCAAACGCGCCCTATGTGCAGTTTAAACACCGTCAGTTTATTCACTTCTCCACATTAGATCTGTTTGTTTCATTGAGTTATAGAAAAAAAAAACCCTCAACCTCAACGTCATTAATTCAGCTCTAATGTACATTTTATCGACATGCTGTAGCGGAGGGTTTTAGGAAAAACACGCACGAAAAGTCAAAACGACGGCAAAGAATCCGCAACAAAGGCCTGATACTCGCTTCTGACCGGCACTCGTGTGTCTCAACCGCGGTGTATGTTCGAAATTGGGAGTCTGGATACAGGGAGGGTGGGTAGCTTTAGCGGCAGTCATTTTTATTAATTTATTTACGCCGATTATTTATTTTAATTTAATTTCTTTTTTTCTTTTCTTTCATGTTGCCTTTTCCCGTATCTTTATTTTTCTACATTTGTTGTTCACTTTCCAAATATTTGTACCTATGTATACGCATTTGTGTACGCAAACATATATTTTATGATTCATTATTTTAAAAACCTAATTTGCACCTTTCTGTATTTATCCGTCAAGAGCAAGAAAAAGTTGATCACAAAAAAAAAAGAAAAGTCAAAATGAACCAATGCACACTGGTCCACGTACTGTACGGCGAGCCGGGCAGCCAGACGGGCGGTGCTCCGTGCCGGGGCATCCAGGGGTGAGAGGTCAGAGTTGAGGGCTCCGGGGGCCAACGCCCTGCCCCCGCCAGGGCGGCCCCGCCCGTCACCATGAGGTTGGGGGTCATGAGGCTGGGCGTCATCATGCGGGGTGTCAGGCCGCCAGACAGCGGGGGAGGGTGCATCTGGGTGAGCTCGGCCAGCTCCTTGGACTCCCTGCAAAAAAAAAAAAAATTATATAATATTGAATAAAATAGATAAACATTTTCCACACACACACACACACACACACACACACACACACACACACACACACACACACACACACACACACACACACACACACACACACACACACACACACACACACACACACACACACCAAGTTGAACCGGAAGACCCTCATACCTGAGCACCTTCTCCTGCTCGAGCCGGCTCGCCAGCAGCCTGTCATTTTGGTGGCGTGCGCGCTCCTCCCCGCGTTGCTCCTCGTCTGCAAAGGGTTCGAGTGGTGGAGGGAGGGGGGTGAGCGGGAGGGGGGCCAAAAGGAGAGAGAGAGAGAGAGAGAGAGAGAGATTAGAGAAGGCGTTCAGGGGGCTGCGTGTTTACACCCCGAACGTGCCACGCATAAACACAAAAAAGTGTGTGTGTGTGTGTGTGTGTGTGTTTGGGGGTGGTGGTGGTGGTTTTGGTGCTTGGGTGGGGTACACAAGCTGTCAAAATGACAGCATTGTGCCGGTGAGACGCAGCGCAGTGGCGGCGCTGGCTGTGTTACAGTGACACGACCCCGCGTGTCGAAACCAGAGACGCTAAAAGAAAAATAGAGATGAAAAAAAAGTAATAATAATAAAAAAAATATATATATATATATATATATATATATATATATATATATGGGGTCACAGCCGGAGTGCGCAAAGCCAGGAAAAAATAGTGGGAGTGACATCTCTCTCTCTCTCTCTCTGGAGTGTCAACTCTTATCAGCCATTACACTGGAGCTGCAGGAGATGTGGGAGCATAGCGCCTCAGGATGCACACACACCCTTAAACCTGCTCAACGCCAGGGCTGGAAAGACAAGAGTTCAACAAAAAAAGCATTCAGCCGAGCACTCCGGAATAAACATGAGGATCTCCTCCTCCTCTTCGGCTAACCCTCCTCTTCCTACTCCGACTCTGACTGAAGGTCCCCGAGCAGCAGAAATGTTGAAGACGTGAAGTGTGCTGAAGCCTTCAGCTCTGCCCCTGGAAGAGTGTGTGTGTGTGTGTGTGTGTGTGTCTGTGTGTGTGTGTGTGTGTGTGTGTGTGTGTGTGTGTGGCGAATGGCGGGACTTTAAACCAACCCTGACGTGCTCGGCAGGAGAGTCCTGCTGCCCCACCATGCTTTTCTCCCCAAATCAAAGGGCGACGCAATTAGCGCCGCTCCGCCTTCCCTCTTTCTTCTCACGCCTCCCGTCATCTTTATCACTCGCTCATTCAGTTATTTATTTATTCTGGTGGACGCCGACTTCCCGACGCACCTCCCTCTCTCTCCCTCTCTCCTCTTCCCGTCTGTCAACCCATCGATCCGAGGCCGTCGCATTTCATTAGAACCGTCCTCCTCCTACTCCTCCCTCTCTCTCTCTCTCTCCTTGTGTGTGTGTGTGTGTGTGTGTTAATCCATTCATCCTTCCATCTGTGTTTTCCCTGCAAATCCTCAGCTGCTGTTTATTCAGGGCCTCCGCTAACCCTCGGAGACTGATGCCATTAGATCAATCACTCCCAACCAGCGAGGGGAAGCGCATAATTAGCCCCCCCCCCTTCCCCCGCCCCTCCTCCCCCATGCTAGCACTTACGTTTTAGCTTGCGTGGCTAACACGTAAGCACGCCGCCCATCTTTTTTTTTTTTTTTTAAGAGCGTATGCGCTTACTGACATTTGGCACGTGTAAACACACACTCGCATAAACACGCTAGGGCTGCAACTAGGTGTTCGCGTAGCGCCGTAGTGCTAGCATGGAATGCTAGGTGAGTTTGCACCTAGCATGTTTCGACGCTTCATTTCCTATGAAATATTCCGAAACTTTAGGTCGGAGTTTTTCAAGCCTTTTTTCGAGAAGAAGCCGTTCCTTCTTCTCGGTTTTTTGCAGAATGTAAACATTGAGCAATACTGCCACCCTCAGGGCCCAGCACACCAATGCAGGTACAGATGAGCACGTAGCGGCCGGAGTGGGATTTTATCGCTTGACAATTTACGATAACGACACGATGCGTCAACGCTTACATTTTGGCGGCGACGAATCTGTGTTGTCGTCGTAACCAATTACGTCGACTAATCACAGCCCAACACACACACACACACACACACACACACACACACACACACACACACACACACACACACACACACACACACACACACACACACACACACACACACACACACACACACACACACACACACTTCTGCAGTCTGATCCATTGCTGCTTAGGTAGAGCTGGACAAGAGCAGGTGGGTGGAGAAACAGGCTGTGGAGCTGCTTTTTTTTTTTTTTGTTGCGTGTCTAATGAGAACATTTTCAAAAGGAGGGAGGGCAGGAAGCGCACCAACGGACGGACAAAGCGAGAAAAGAAGCGAACTTGGGAGGAGGGAGAGAGAGAGGGAGAGAAACAGAAGCTTATTAAAGTGCCGCGTTTAGTGACCTTGACGAGCGCGTGAGTGATGTGCGGACTGCAGCAGCAGCAGCAGCAGCAGCCGGCGCCAACACGCACTCATCAAAAATGAGCCTTTCAACGAAATTAAACCCACCAGATAATTAGCAATTTAGGTTTTCTGCCCCCCCGCCCTCCCTTCTCCACTCGAGTTCCCCCCTTCACCGGTCCAATCACTTTTACAAGCAGCAAACGCCTCAAAGTCAAACAGGGCCGAGGGAAACTTTGATTCGCATGAAAATGAATTTCTCCATTATTCATGCGAGTCGAAATGAGGGAATGAATCGTTTGCTCTCGGATCATTTAGTTGAAGGGAAACCTGTGTTTTCAGAGTGGGGGGAGGGGGTTGGGGGTGGTGGACACCAAAAGTGGGCAACAGGAAAAAACAAAAAACAAAGCAAACAAATTCTTGGGAAAAATGTTTTAAATTGTTTTAAACTTAAAGTGCTTGATCCAACTTGCTGGAACCAAAAGTAACAGAAAAAACAACAACAAAAAAACAAAAAAAAATGTTTCAGAATAAACAAAGTTTATGTCTCAAATGAACAAAGTGGACTTGAACTAACTTGCCAGAAACTATATATAAAAAACATTGAGGCTTTCAGCGTTAACGCATTAATCGCGATTAGTTCAATACAATCCATAACGCGTTAATTTTTTCTTTTTAATCGCATTTCAAATGTAAGCCTTTTTTTCCCCTTCACTAACCCGTAGTCGGCCCATCTTGCCGATTTCTGGTAAGAAATACTTCATATTATGGGCTTAAAACTGCCTTGAAATACAAAACAACAGATTTTTACACATGCAATTCAAACCGCGATTAATCGCAGTTAATTATGAAGATTCTGCGATTAATCGTGATTAAGAAAATAATCGTTTGACGGCCCTAAAAAAAAATAAAAAAAACAAACACTGGAGTGTGCGAGTGCGAACCCCCCCCCCCCCCCCTTCTGGCAAAGGCTTGAAATACCAGAGCCAAACTGGGGTTGCGCTCCTCCAACAACTCCTCCTCCAACCAAAAGAAAAAAAAAAAGAAAAAACATTGGCACGCTCACCTTTGATGGACGCCTGCAGGAGGCTCCTCTGGGGGTCCGGGGGGCCGGCGCCCTGCTTGCCGCTGCTTCCGCTGTCCCTCTGCCGGGCCACGGCCACGGCGATGCCCACCGGCGGGTGCCGCACTTCGCCCTCGCCCTCCCGGCTGAATGACCGCGAGCTGTCGGGCCGCTCCTGCTCCCTCTTGAGCGGTGGTGGCGGCGGTGGCGGGTGGGCCCGGAGCGCGCCGGTGGCGGTGGGAGGGGCCGACAGCCGATCCCGCTCCTTCTGGCCCTCCGACACCATGCTGCCCAGACCCCCGAAGGGCCCGCGGCTGTCGGCGGCGGCGGCGGCGTGGTGCCTGGACGACTCGGCAGCGGCGGCGGCGAAGTTCCCGCTGTACTTGATGAGGCTGTGCATGGCCGACACCTCCTTCAGGTCCGGAGGAGGTGGAGGCGGAGGTGGGGGTGGCACCCCCGGGCCCACCGGACCTCGTCCCCGCTCCCCCCCAGTCCGATAGAGAGCCGGCGGCTCCAGGTAGCGCCGCTGAGCCGCCGCATCCTCGTGTCCGTGTTGGGGGGAGGGGCTGTGGGCGGAGTGGGCATGAGGACGGTGGGAAGAGGAGGAGGAGGAGGAAGAGGAGAAGGAGGAAGAGGAGGATGAAGGCGTGGAGTGGGCGTGTCCGTGTTGGGCCGCCAGGACGGCCATGTGTCCGGCGCTGTAGCTAGTTAGCGGGCTGCTCGTCTTCCACTTTGGCTCCGCCCCCAGCCCTGGCCCCGCCCCCAACCTTCTGCTGTCCCGGGAGGCGTCGTCCTGCTGCCTGGGTTTGCAGAAGGAGCCGTTGGAGCAGATGACCGAGCCCTCCTCCCTCTGACTGGCCGGATCGCCGGGGAGGGCGGGGACCCGGGGTTGCTCCCTGTGCCGCTCCGCCCCCCGCTCTGCCCCCCGCTCCGCCCCCCGCTGCCGGTGGTGGTCCCGGGCCTGCGAGGCGATCTGGATGGGCCCCGCCCGCTCCTCGTACACCTCCACCGAAGGCACGTAGGTGGGCGCGATGACCCGCTGCTCCCGGGACAGCAGCGGCGGCGGGGGGTGGTGGTGGTGGGCGGGGCTGAGCGGGGGCGCAGGGGGGGCGTGGTGGTGGTGGGGGAAGGTGTAGGCGAGGTGGTGGGGGGGCGGGGCGGAGTTGGAGGCGGGTGGCGTTGGGTCGGCCCTCCGCTGGGGGTCGGGGTGGTGGTGGTGGTGGTGGGGGTGGGGGTCCTCGTCGTCCGTTTCCGCCCCCTGGAGCCTGGAGGAGAAGGGGGGCCGCTGGGGGTGCAGCCTCTGGTGGAGGGAGTGGTGGGGGTGGTGCGGGTGGTGGGGTGGGAGGGTCCACGCAGGGTCCCGCTCCGCCTCCCACTCCCGCTCCTCGCCCCCCCTCGCCCTGCGCTCCTCCTCCGCCCGGCCCTCCTGCGTCAGGTCCACCACGCTCAGCGGCCTCGGCTCCTCCCTCGGCCGCTCCCTCTCCCTCTCCCTCTCTCTATCCCTCTCCCTCTCTCTATCCCTCTCTCGCTCCTTGTCCCGCTCGCCGCGGCCCTGCCGCTCTCTGCCGGGGAGCTTCTGCGGCGGCGTGGAGCTGGACGGCGGCGCTGGTGCCGGCGGGGGGTGCAGGTGGAGCTGGCTGAGGGAGGACGGCAGGTAGAAGCCCTCTAGAGGACACAAGAGCACACAACATGGGATTGTTTAAAAGGTAAAATACAAAGAATATTAAAATATAGTTTAGAACCGGGGTCGGCAACCTGCAGCTCTTCTGCACTTCTGCAGTGTCACAGACACTTCTTAGTTTTGAAAATGTAGGTAATGTAGGTCCTCCATCAAAGTAGCCAAAAATAAACTGCACCTCTCGCCTGCAAGAGCTGTTTTTAAACGCTTAACAGTGCACATTGACAACATTGAATCCCACTGAATCCCATTTTGTCACAGGGATGCACAAAAATTTTACCCCAAGGTGGCGCATCAACAGTCGAACTAAAGGCCAGTGATGTTTTCACTGATCGCAGCAGGGACGACGGGGTGTGTGTGTGTGTGTGTGTGTGGTGGAGGGAGGTGGGGGTGTAGTTACGAACGCCGTCGCAGACAGCGGCTGACCTTTGTGCGAGTCGTAGAGCGGGTGCTGGGAGAGCGGCGGAGGGTCCAGGTGCCCCAGGGAGAGGTAGGGGCTGGAGTACAGGCTGCTTGGCAGAGGAGGGTAACCTGGAGGAAAGACACACACACACACACACACACACACACACACACACACACACACACAGCAGGAGTTTACACACAAACAAAACCTCGAACCGCCGAGTGATGTTGCAAACATCGGGGGGTTCAAATGTGTCAGAAGGGGGTGGGGTGGGGGGGTGGGAGGGGGGGTCTGTGGACATCATGGGCAGGTGAAGCCGCTGCTGCTGTCAAAGCAGAAACACAACGCAAGGAGGTGGAATGTGAGGAAAATCCCCAGGGGTTCATTTCCACAGTTACGAATTGACATTATACTACCCGTACAGGTTTTTTTTTTACTTCAATAGCAGCATTTCACGCCCTTTTTATTACTGGTGTGCTTGTATTCAAACCCCGTTAAGTCTGATCCATCACATGCTGACACGCACCGACAATAAAAAAAAAATAAATCTCTCATCATAATCACAGTTTTCAGCCCGGAACAGTCAGCGTCCGTTAGAGCAGAGTTTAGCGCCAATGTTGCCGAAGTGGCAGATGTAGCATCACTGAGTATTTCACCCCCCAAAAAATGGAATTTTTGACAGTTTAGGCAGCAGCCTACCAGCCTACCGTTTTTCGCACAATAAAAGCGATATTTCTAAAATCTCGACAAAGTACTATTGCGATTTGCAGGTGTTTCCACTGAATGGTGTGAAGCGCATGAGCCGTAATTCTCGTAAAAACTTTCGTGGGACCTAAATCTAGAATTACGTATGCTTTTGTTTGTTCACGTTGTTTTGCCCTTTGATTACCAGTAAGAAATATTTCGTCTCCTCCTCTGTCCGAAACATAGCACGGCATTTTCACTTGAAGGGAACTTTTCACGTGACAACTTTTTTTTATTCTTTTCTTTTAAAAAAAACAGGCTGTGGGCTTCCCTTTCCAGAACGTCATAAAATACATCCTACTGACGTAGAAAAATTACCTGTCAGCTTAGCTAGAATGTTTCTTTTGATGACTTAAAAACGCTAGAGATAAAAGTGCCTTAAATGCAACTGTGATTTATTGTAAAAGTAGGACATTTAGGTCGAAGCATGCAACGGTCCACTTCTTTCTAGACATGTCATGGAACATGAGACCTTTTTTTTTTTTATGTCAGGCGTCATCATTGAACTGGGACATTTCATCGTCCGTTCATGGATCAGACACTCAGTGTTGCATGCAACGCAACTACTGACTCATTTCAAAGTTTAGGGAGGTCAAATTAAGTTCAGCTTTCATGATGAAATCTCATCTGTAAAGGCCAATATCGCCAACTTCTTTGCGAGTGCTGAATCGATTCAGTTTTATTTATTGGAATTCTAACTGAAAATCTTTTCTTTTTTTTCTTTCTTCGGTGACTGTGGGTATTTTGCAGCGGAACTGAGTTTTGCGAAAACAGAAGTTGGTAAGAACGGTGGTTTCAAAGACGGTGACAACGGGGAATTCAGCAAAACATTATTTTCACTTTGACTCACTATCTGCTGATTTGAACTACTGTTCAACAAGTCTTATTGGATGGTGGGGGGGGCGGAGAGAGAGAGAGAGAGAGAGAGAGAGAGAGAGAGAGAGAGAGAGAGAGAGAGAGAGAGAGAGAGAAAAGAGTGGGCCAAAAATGTAATTTATGTTGATCATGTTTCGGTGGACCTGATGTGAAAACAATGAGGACACCCCAGTCTGCAACCGCCAGTGCTTTTCTGCCCGGGAGCCAGCTGCTGCTCTCAGAGACAGGCCTTAAATATAGAGCCGGGGGCCTAGTGCCTGGCTGGCGTGGTGCTCTGGATACATGTGCTAGCAAGTCTGATGGCGGCTGGTGCAAATGTGGTAAGGCCTCTTATAATATGAAAATCTTTAAAAAAAAAAAGAAAAAAGAAAGAAAAAACCGAAGGACCCTCACCCGCCCATAGAGGGCGAGACATTCCTCCCATAAGAGGCTGCTGCCATCCATACCAATCCACCTCCAAGTTTAAATTTGTTTCATCTCTCCGTTCGGAGGGGCAGAAAATGGAATAGCATGGAGGGGCAGGGTTGAGGTTGGGTGGGGTGTCAGTGGTTAGATGAGGGTGCAAGAAACATAAGACCACTGATGCGGCGAGGCGGAGGGTGGCTTTCACGCTAAGCCGTCTTCCAGTGCAGCTAACGGGAAAAACCAGATCTGCGACGGCTTTAACAAAAGGCAGTCGCACATCCAAGTCGCCCATCTTTTAGCTCTTAGGCTTTTAGCTTTTAGGGAATCCTGCCAGCCAGCCAGCCAATCAGCCGCCGGGGAATTAGGGATCTCTGGCAGGGCCCTCGTAGCTTCTCTAGTCAGCTCACAGCCGGTGGATTCAGAGGCATCTGCACTCGACGGGAGGTGCAGAGGCTTCTGCAGAAATGGGAAGTGGTGGTGGTGGAGCGGCGGGAGGGCTGGGTCCACCATCCTTTATCACCTTCCTCTTTGGCTGAATAGAAAATGAAACAGGTTCCGTTTTTGTTTGTTTTTTTAAACAGCGCTGAGAGGAAACCTTCTGGTGTGGGTTTTTGTTCCATCCGCCTTCCACTCGTGTTTGAATGTGACTGACGGCCGAGTCGCGGCGAGGAAACGAGCCGGTTTGTGACTCTGACAGAAGGACGACGCGGCCCGAGAGCAAACGCCCACTTAGAGAAACTCGGAGAAAAATCGCAAACAACGAAAAAAAGAAATCATAAAAACTAGTCGCACGTCTCTGAGTGAATCCAAGACACGATGGAGTTTGTCCTTCCCGCTTCGCTTTAACCGTCAGAACGGTCCGTTCAAACCCATGTGACCCTCGGTCTTAATCGATTAAATTAAATTAGTCGCGATTAATTATTATTAAAAAATTTTTACACGGGTAGTTAATATCATTATAACGGTGTAGCGGCAGGGTTTAATAATGTGTTCCTTACACGTTTTTCATGGTGAAATTTAGGTTCTCAGGAAAAATTGCCACTCATCAATTAATCGTTAATCGATCGGTAAGGTCAATCAACTAATGGTCAATGAATTAATCGATCATTTGTATCCCTAATCCAGAGGTGAGTCCATAAGGATGTTCTAACACACTGGCAGTGGCGAGGGGTGGGTTGACAGGAGGGAGATGGTGGCTAATATTGGTTTTGAGTTACCTGTAATACCGTGCGTTCTACTTGTGTTACCCGTTGGACTGATACATGCAGTATATATTTCATACTGTGCCTTGGATAGAATGACATTGCCCTTTTTTGTAGACGTTTATATCCTATCCTGCATATACACGTATGTATCTTGCAACACCTCTAAGGATCCGTTAACTGCAATATTTGCCATATTCTGTTTGAGGAAAAAAAAATCTTCACTAAAAATATTTGGGTTAAAAGAAGAGACCGAGAGGACACGGATGCGCCCTGAGAAAGTGTGTTAACAAGGCGGACGTGGGCAGAGATGGATGTTGCGGCCAAGTGGGGCGCTCGGAGAGAGGGTGAAGACGGATCGCGTCGCCACCGCACCACGGGGCCGAAAGGAAAGCGAGGAACGTGCGGAGGACGGCGGGGACGAGACGGGATGTGGGACACGGCCGGCAGCAAGGACGCACGAGACGGAGTGAGGACGAGATCCTCTCCTGGGGGTTTCTGGCGGACGGGTGGGGGATTGTGGGTAAAAGAGGCGCTGCTAGCGCAGGTCCTTCCTGAATGCAGCCAACCGGCTTTTCCTCAACCACCTACATTTCACAACAGCGCGATAAGACACTTCGTTTTTAAAACTCATATAGATGTAAATCATTTGTTGATGTCAATTTTTATCTCTTTTTTAATCTCTTTGCACTCTTTAACTCTTCTTCTCTTTGCACTGCATATGCTGCTGTAACCATGCAAATTCCCACAACGTAAGATAAATAAGACAAATATTCTTCTTATTCTTAGAATCGTGGATGTATTTCAAAAACTGGATACTGGACCGGCAATATGGCGACGTAGCGATTTTTGCCCCAGTGGCCACTCGAGGTACTGCAATCAAAAGCCCCGCACGGCCCGAAAAGCATTTTCCCCCCATAAAGCGCAATACTGACCGGATGACAGTGACCGGAAACGCAGTTCATAATAAATATTTCTGTGGCAGATTTTCAAGTCAAGGGGGGGGGGGTTACCTTCGTGAGCGTGCGACGCCCAGAGATGAGCCATCGGGAGAGTGCTGGGATTGGCCGATCTGTACGAAGGGTCCGAGGTCAAGGAGGACGGGCCCGGGTAGGGCGACAGGAAAGGGCTGGAGCCTGCTGGGAAGGCATCACCTGTGGGGGGGGGACAAACCAATCAAAGCGTGAGTCATCGGCGTTACGGTTTAAAAGACAAACTGACGAGAACGGCTGAGAACGGAGAGCAGCTGACGTCTTCTGCTGTGCACTTCACTCCCCCCCCCCTCCCCCTGTTTCATAAGTAATCAATTACTAATTACTAAAGTAAAGCAATAAAAAGATAAAGCAACAGTTGCTCAGTGCCTTCGAATGAACTTTATTAAAGTGCAAATATTGCAATTCCAAATATTGCTTCTGTCCATCCATGAGTGAATGTTTGCTCATGTACAGCACTGGTGCCTTTTGCACAGCCCGTATTGTTTAAAAATAATTAGAAGCACAGCAGTTAAAAGATCTCCACTTTGTAAACAAGGCTTTCAACAATTCGAGGTTTGACGTGGATATTTTCCAAGGTGAGAACGTCCCGTTTGCTGCACATAACGTACAACGAGCGACAATATTCTTTGATTTAGACGAGATGAACTCAAAATAATGTTTGTATCTCCAGCTGTCAAACAAGCAATCGCTGTTTTGTTTTGTTTTTTCTTTTGCCGCCGCCGTGCTTGTTTTGGTGCGCCGTTGCATATCAATTACATGCAGGGCTGCATCGCCAATCTGCGACGTCGTTTTCAGTTGTTGTTCTAAATTTCAGACATTTTGTGGATAACGAGGCATTTTTTAGCCTTCCGAAAAATATTTCGGAAAACTACAAAATTGTTTCTTGATAAAGTAGCTGTGATGTGACTACCGGTTTTGCCACAGTAATCCCATTAAATTACTCCGTTATTTAAAAAGTAGTTAAGCTAAAGTAGTGGATTACTTAGTAATAGATTACTCACCACCACTGCCCCCACCCATCCCCCCCCCTCCTCCTCGCGTTTTTTTTTTTGCAAGCAGAGAACAATCGATGGGAGTCGGTTGGCCGTAATCACATCATTGAGGCCTCTTTCAGCGAAAGAGGCCGCCACAGACGGACGGGACTTAACAGAAAGCACAATCAACGCGGCGGGAGAGAAGCACCAGCCCCCCCCTCCCTCACTCCCTCACTCAACCACACACCCCCCGCCAGGACGAAATGATTGGACGGGAAAAGATCAAAGCTGTGTACAGTAAAAACATCCTGGGTTAGAAGAAGGCCAGAGGTTGTCGCCCCCTCCACCCACACACCCACACACACCCACACCCACACACACAGTTTCTATTTCAATGTGAGGGGGAAACTATGAACCTGCGAGGGCGAGATGCGTGACAGATGGCGCCGAGCAAACACCCCAACGGTCGATCAACGGACTCGTCAGAGCACTAAAGATAAAACGCTTTCAGACGCAGTATCTTTTTCTTAATGAAACGCAGCGTTGTTGTCGCTCTCAATGGCTTTTGATTTCTCTGACGCGCCGGGGGGGGACCGACGGAGAGCAAACCGTCGGCGGCGGATGAGATTAGCGCGGCGGCGGCGGCGGCGAAAAACGCATTTGTGCGGCCGGCTCGTTGCGAAGCGGCGGACCTCCGGGTTCCGCAAATTAACCGATTCAGTGGCCGTCTGGCGGCCTCATTAACATTTTAATAAACCCGCTATTGAGGTAATTGTTTCAATTCCTCTCGCGATGAAGCGCCGAATGTGACCTTGAATTGCTATTCTCCTCCTCCTTGTTATTATTCTTATTTATCTCTCCAGTGCGCTTTATGGCTCTGGGTGGGAAGGCGAAGAAGAAGAATCAGCCAACAGTTCGGGACGTCTGAAAGTTTGCGAAAGCCAACATATGATTAGCGAATGGCAGCTCTCGGGCGGGACTTAGCAAAGGGGTGAATTTTCAAGGTTTGATTTATTATTACTATTGTTATTCCTTGTAGAATCGCCCCCCCCCGCCCATTGTCCCCAGTTCAGCATGCAGAGAACCTCAAATCAGCGACCCTGGACTCTCACGCAACCGCGTGGAAATGAGCGGCGCACTCTCCTCGAACCATCTTCTAAAGAGCAACTTCACCACATCAGGAGAAGTGGGTTGGGCGGCACGGCCAATTAAAACCCGTTCATATCTCAGACGTGATAGCCTTATCGATTCCTTTCCACCGGACCTGGGGTTTTTTTTTTTTTTTTTTTTTTCCCTTCTTTTATGGGGCTCCGCTTCCTGCCGCTCCACATGTGCCGTCTGACCATTAGTACACTTTGAACCTTTCAACCGCTGCTGCTGCTGCCCTCCCCCTCCCCCTCCTCCTCCTTATTCCTCCCCCTCCACCTCCTCAAACCTGCGGAGAGGCTCTGTGTTTACGCCCAGGTTTGCCCCCATAGCCGGCCCATTACTGGACGCATTACCCTGATAAAACTAACCATGTGTGTAGGGGAAAGGGTGCCGCCGTCTTATGTATGGCCTAGAGTGGGGGAGGGGGGACCCAGTGTGTGTGTGTGTGTGTGTGTGTGTGTGTGTGTGTGTCCGTATTGGTCCCGTGGGAGGTGGAAAGACATGCTGTGCTTGCCGAGTTGCCCTGCATCTAAATCACTATATTAAAAGAAAGAAGCAGAGTCTGCTGTGAGTGCACGTGCGCGCGCGCACGCACGCACTCTTATTATCCTCCGCTCCAAAAACGAGCGCGTAGGTGGACGATGGCACACTTGGCGCTATCGCACAAGAGTTCTTTCTTTCCGATCCGTCTTCGCGTGCACATGTGCGTAGACGTGCACGTGCGCGTGCGTGCGTGCGTGCGCGCGGAGAGGTCTCGGCGAGCCTAGCTGAAGTGGCTGCGCCGCGCTGCTGCGTAACCACTGACATGTGCAAACACTCGTGTGTGGGTTCGCAGCAGCGAGCGGCCTTTGAGTCAGACACTGCAGGGGCTTCGTGCGCGCACACAAACACACGGGCACGCACATGTAGGTATACACAGCAGCGCAAACACACACACACACACACAATCCTTTGACAAACCTTTGGTTAGCCTCCATGCATCGACTCGACCGCATCAAAAACTCACACGCGCGCATACGGAGGTGAAGAGCTGCACCTGTCGCTAGCTGCGTTTCCATTGAGATTTTTCGCAAAGTAAAAGCACTATTTCGAAAACATTTCAACACAGCACAAATTGCGATTTGCAGGCGTTCCCACTGAACGGCGCACAGGCCGCAATTCTCGTGGAATCTCGTCCCGCGACATTTACGAGAATTCCGTTCGCCTTTGTTTGTTCATGTTTGTTTGCTGTCAAGAACGGCCGTTATATTTTTCTCTTTGATGACTTGGAAAAAATATTCCGTCTCCTCCTCCGTCCAAAACGTAACCACGCACCATTTTCACTTGAAGTGAACTGGTCACGTGACCATGCACGTCACGTCCGGCGACGCGTAATTGCGAAAGTGTTTCCATGGCACTTTTGAGAGGTTTTTCTAATTTTTCCCCTCTCCCTCAAAAACCAGCGATTGATGTCTCTCCATTTTCTCCGACCACTTGTATCAACAACACTCAATGGAAACAGCAGCCAGTGGTATCTGACTGCACACCACATCCCCCAACATCGCAGGCGTAAAAAAAAAAAAAAAAAAAATGCTTTTAATTCATTCATTATTTGGCAAGGAAGTATTTTTTTCTTTTTCCTCAGGAGGCAGATTCTTATTCCATTATTCTTCTGCAAAAATTAGGTCAGACGAGTGGCTAGGAAAAGAAGAAAGAGAAAAATGGGAAGGCTATGATCATTTCAGCCTCGCAATCAAGATGAAAAGCGGCTGCTGCTGCTGCTGCTGCTGCTGCTGCTGCTGCTGCTGCTGCTGCTGCTGCTGCTGCTGCTGCTGCTGCTGCTGCTGCTGCTGCTGCGTTCCTGGGAGTTTGGGGCTTGCGAGAATCAATGGAAACTCAGCGCAGTTCTCTTCATTATGATCAGTAGTAGACAGGCACCGTTTGGTTTTTCCGAGGCCTGCTTTGCTTTGCTTTAATAACAACGGCTTAATCACCAGTGTGCAGGCCCCGCCGAAGAACAAGCGGTGAAAAAACTCTACCACCACCCCCCCTCCACGCCCCCCCGGCCCCCTCCACCTCTGCTCCCCAGCCGGCAATTAGCGACACAGGGATGCGAGCAGGTACGGCACGCTCCCAGCAGTAAATCCGAGTTGTCTGAGGAGTGTCGGACGAACTCCACTTGCTGCCCGTCGTCGGGAGCAAAGGGAACGTTAATGTTTATCCGAACGCCGGCATTAATAGGAGGGATGTCGGCTTTTATGGCGGCAAGTTTGACATTGGTCACAAATTAGTCAAGATTAGATCACCTGACCTGACTTGACATACTGGTGTAGATGTTTGGCGGGGAAATACATTTATAACACAGCTACAGCCTATTGATATAATGAAGAAACCGGCCATGAAATTTTTTAGATAATGTGGGATAGTATCACCGCACTAATGAACTGTTTGCACATTACAGAGCATTAAAATGTCCTGGCCACTTGGATCTCAAAAACAGCACAGACGATCTACAAAGCCAGAAATAATTTTCTCCAGAGTCACTTTTTTAAAAACTATTGAAGGACATAGATGGGCCGGATACAACCACCAAGTGTTCACACTACAGTGAAAGAATGTGTATTGCTGTTGTTGGAGCGAAGTTGTGGGATAGCTCGCCAGCCGATATCAAACGAAGCAAAAGTATTTCACAATTTTAAGACAAATTAAAGCAGATTACGACTGCGTTATACACACTGACTGATTGGCAGAATGCCAGACAACAACTTTAACACTTGCAACATATGTATTTATTTCCATTTATTACTTTATATTATATTATTTATTTTCTCTTGCTACTTCATGGTGTTGGTTTGTGTTGTCTTTCTGTTACTATAGAGGCTTAATATCGTAGCCACATCAGCTGTGGTTCTTTATGTAACGGTGACTGTACATGTGCATGTGCTCAAATAAACTCACTAGCTGGCTAGCGGGCGGACAATAATGATCAAGTATTATATGACAAGAGTGAGTGCTGTTGTAGTGAATATGAACCACTGAGGACCAGGCTGACAAACAGGACAAAACTATATTCAACTAGACCAGGCATGGGCAAACTACGGCCCGGGGGCCCATATGCGGCCAGTAAAGATTTATAATCCGGCCCGCCGAACTTAAAAGAAATGATATTAATAGTAAGTAAGTCATAAAATAGCTGGACTTCATCCATTTTCTCAGTGTTTTCTCAGAGTCGTTTCAATAAAGAGCTAAACACTGTGGGCCTTCAAAGACACTGATCTTGTTAGAAGGCTTTTTGTTCATTTTCAAAACACACTCATGTTTTCTACATTTCCTATGATATATATTTTTTTTTCCTCCTATGAGGTGGGTCACCAAAACACTCCATCCATCTGTTGCTGCTCCATCCCCTGTGTCAAACGTTAGAACCCATCAGTCAAAAAGTTTGCCCAGGTCCGGTCTAGGCGCTACGACTGCGGCCGAGCAGAGCTGACAGGAAAAACCTTCACTGAACTTTACAAAAGGAAAGAGATCAGACGGACGCACCACCATCTTTAACCTTCTTCTTCTTCTTCTTCTTCAAAAAAAAAATCCCAGTCGAGCCTTCGTTCCTTCAATCAAACTCTTCACCCCCGATGTTTTTCAGGACTGTCAGATACTTCGGTTGAACCGTCTCTCTTTTCCAATTTTGGACTAATTCACCATGTGAGAGAAGAGGCCTGTTTAACCTCAGGCCCCTCATGACACCTTGTAATTTAATCATGTGGGGCCATGACACAGGAAAAGCATTCAGAGCTCCAAAAAAAAGAAAAAGGAAAAACTAAACCCAGACGAAGTCCCTCTGGCGCGCGGCAGCCGTGTTGTTCTTAGAAATGATCCTCGCTGCAATTCACTTTCTAATTGTTACCACATGGGCGCGCGTGTGTGCGTAATTCAGCAACTGCATCCTTGAGCCATTGAACACACAGAATGCATTCATCCAACAGCGCCACCTGCTTATGAATGATGTTAAAGGTTCTCAAAGGATTTCAGCAGCTCCTATTCCTTTAGGGACGTACAAGCCACCGCTAGTTACATGGATCAATCTCACTTCCACGGGCGCCCACGGGCTTTTCATCCCTGTGTGTAGAGTATATATACACGCGCACTCACACACTCCACCCCACGTGCACGTCCCAAAATATGCAGCATACGGCAAACTGCCTTCGCCCCCAAATCCAAGACGGCGGGGAGGACCGGGAGGGAGAAGATCCGTCTCCCTTGTTCCAGCAGCAACACGGAAATGGAAGCCGAGAGGAAAAATGATTTGCACTTTACACGCACACACACACACACACACACACACACACACACACACACACACACACACACTTAGGCTTTACAACATGCTTTGCCATATCGGGGCTCAGCAAGTTGCCAAGAAACACTATCCCTGGCTCCCGAACGCGCTCAGCCTTCCCGTTTCACATCGTCATAGCCAGAGCGAGCATCCCCGCCGAGTGAGCCAGCGAGGAGGGCAACTAGAGGTTGTGCAGAGGGGGCACACTTGAAAACATCGCGCGCACACACACACACGTGCATGCACGCTCGGTGAAAATCAGCGATTGCCAAAGTCAAACTCCTGACCGAAAGCCCCCCCTCGCAGCAGATCGATGGGAGATGAACAGAAACCAGAGCAGGATCTTTAAGCAACAAAGCTGGAACAAAGACAAGAAGCCCCAGAAATAGGAGCAAAAAGAGAGACACACACACACACACACACACACACACACACACACACACACACACACACACACACACACACACACACACACACACACACACACACACACCAATCAACAGAGTTCTTCTAGGTGGGGTGAGAGGTCCTGCTTTTGTTCAATCTTTGTGGGGTTTTTTATTCATTCCTCGCAATAACACACACATACACACAGAAAGTGGTCGCTCTCCATCACACACACGGCACACTCAGAGCCTTAATCTGTGGCTGGTGCGACAGAGTCACACTGGCGGTTGGCGTGCATGTGCGCTGCTGCTGCTGCTGCTGCTACTACTACTACTACTACTACTTTTTCATCAGTTAATGCTTTTCTCTCTTTTTTTTTTTTAAACAAAGAAAAGAAATTAAGAAGGAAAATCAGACACAGCTGCTTTAGGAAGAACTAAACCGTCTGCGTCAAGCGCAGAGCAGCTTTTTATGTCCTGACAGTCTTTATGACGGCAATTTTGTCTTTTTTTTAATCGTTAAAAACGCACTAAAGTTGCGACGCACACGTGCTGAATATACTGCAGATCAGTGGTTCTCAACTGGCGGAGTCTTTTTCCTTATCGTGAAGTCACGGGCCAAGATTTATTCCGCGGCGGCACTAAAAGCCAGCCCGCTGTCCATCACGTCTAGTAAATAAATTATTGAAATTGTCTGAGACTGACTGACAGCCATTCATATCCTGCTGCACCACATTAAGTCGGTTTTATCGTCTCGGCTCTTCCCCTCCATTGTTGTGCCAAACGTCGGCGCTCCCCGGCGGCCGGACGGGCAGGTGGACGGTTTATCTGGACGTTGAGGAGCATCAGTTACCATGGCCACCTTTCACAGCGCGGAATCCAAGCGCATTTCTGCAATTGCCTCGATCAAACGGCATCGCGGGCTGGCCGAGTCCGGATCACGATTGCATGATTTTTCCATTCCGCCTCGGCCAGCTAGCTCTCGCCGTCGGCCACGTAGCGATGACGCCAACTGTTAGCTTTGCAAGTCCGTATTAGCGCAGTTAAAATTTAAGGAAGTGTGATATTTGGAGATTTTGAAGAGAAAAAAAAACATGTCCTCAAGTGGCTACATTTCAGATTGCAATAATAAATAAATTGGGGCTAATTTATTAAAAGAAAAACGGTTGACAGGAAATCTATGCAGGCAAACCTCAGAGAGTCCTGAGTCAAAGATGTGTAGTTTAGCCAGTTGTCGAGTAGTTAAAAAAAGGTAAATTGTGTAAAGATTTACCACCTTTTGGTCAGATTTTAGATCGCAGCACTCATTTGCTCAACCTCCCTCTCCCGGGCTCGCCAGTGAACTACAGTGGCCTGCGAACCCAAACCAGGATACCCCGTCCACCTTCTTCTTCGTTAGTACATTTGAAACCGCAAGCAGTCACCCCAATTATGAAAGTAGCAATATATTACGCTTTTTACAAAATAAAAATATCATAAATCAAGCCAAATATTACACAGAGGACCTTTAAGGAGAAAATATATGCTGTGGAGAGCTGATGTTTTTTTTATTATTATTATTTGTAATGTAAAGGTTCCGAGATGGAGAGAAATGTTGCTCTTATTTTGTTTGTGGCTTTTTGTCCAATGGTGATGCGAGTCCCTGAAAAAGTCACAAGACAAGTCTAAATACCCTTTAGGTACCCCAACTTAAGTGGAGATTTTTATACCAGCCATGAGGAGAAGGAAGAATGCACCCGAAAATAAGGAAGCCACAATAAGCACTTGGTGGCGATTTCGAACCAAACTCCACATCTTGGTTCACTCGGTGCAGTGAAAACCTTAACCCCATAACCTTTGCTGAGGCTTTAATAGGAACATCTAATTAATTCCCCACAAAACAAAAGCCTCTCGGCTGCAACTTAATCTTGTGGCGCAGAAATGCAGAAATTCACCAACTAACACCGACTGCAGGAACAACTTGCAGCGCTCAGAAACTGGAGCGTGGTTAAACTTTGGATACGCTCATTTATTAAGGACAAAAAAAACAAGAAAAAAAACCTGGCAAAGTGAGAAATATAACAGGCCCCCTTTTTTTCACAGCAGAGACACCAGGGACACTAATGACATTAATGAGGCCCCTTTTATTCATGACTTACAGCCGCTCGTGCACAAGCGCCGCACGAAAGCTGCTCGACGAAGTTCAGCGGCATCAAATAAAATGAAAAACCCGAGGGCGATTTATCATCTCCACTACGTCTGGAGGGGGTTGGGGCGGGGGGGGGGATAAAACACGGAGTGCGCGAGGCAGGTGTTGCTCTGACACTCACGACGCGCCCGCGGCGGCTCGCACAGCGGAGGAATGCGCTACAAATGGCGAGCGCACAGTTTGTGGTGGCACCAGCTGCTGTTAGGGGCTTTGACTTTACATTGGAGGCACGTTGGACTCCGTTTGTACTACTGTAGAGGAAGAATTGTCAGCCAGTGACAGATTGCACAGGTGGAAAGGAAGCCAAGAGCAGAGGTGGGAAAGCAGTAGCACCTTACTTGAGTATTCCTTTTTTTTTTTTTTTTTTTCCTGACAGCGTTTTACTTTTAACCCGCTGCATTTGTCCACAAATATCTGTACTTCCAACTTCTTACTTTGGACAAACACGCTCGTTACTTTGGTGTTTGACAGAGTTACAAGTTCATTTGGAAGTAATTGATTTTATAGTGGTTGTTGCTTCAAGTGGAGCGAGTTGAGCTTCGCTGTCGTGTAGTTAGATATAAAGGTTTATGATGTTTTAGAGGGACATTATTTCAGAGTACCTTGGCTTATTTACAAATGTATCGCTTTATTAATAGCATAAACATCATTTTAATTAAGCACTACTCAGAAACTGTACTCTTACTCTTACTTGAGAAAAGGAGGTGAATCAGTACTTTTACAAGAGTATTTTTTTAACACAAGAATCCATCATTTTAGCCAAGCTAACTTTTGCCACCTCTAGCAAATAGTGAAACGTGCCACTAATGCAATTGAAACATTTGATATAAACGATGAAAGTCAGAGTCTCGTGTAAAGAGATCCAAAAAAAAAAAAAAAAAGGAATTTACAACAGGTCTTTATTTTGTCTAATCTAACCTCATCATCCAATACTCATCAATGAACCCAGACTTAGTCTTTCAAAATTTAAGACGCGGATTGAAGGCATCTTGCGTCTCCAGTGAAACACATTCTGACAGCTACAGACGTCCCTCCAGACTGATTGATAAGGACCTGCAGCGTCCACACCATGGATCTATTGTAAGAACTGGATACCCGACAGGCAATATGGTGGCGCACCGATTTTTAGTCCAGTGGCCACTCGGGGTACTGCAGCAACAAAAAAAATCCCTATGGCCCCAAAAAGCATATTCCCTATGGACCGCAATACAAAACGCCTCTAAAACGACTGACAGCACGACTGCAACCTGAAATGTGATTCATAATAAATCTTTCTATCGCAGAATTTTCGGCCATTGTCTTTTAGCATTAGCCGGAAAATCGCCTGAAAAGACTTTTTTCCCGTACGTGACGAACGTCGCGGCGGCGTACGTCGCTGCTGTGTCTCTGTTCGTTCTTGATTGGCTTATGCGTCCTTTCGGAAGTCAAAAACTTTTTCGGCATGTGCGCTAGCTGACTGCCTTCAAACGAACGGGCCGCCACATTCGTCGTTTCCACGGGCTCTCGGGATAATTGACGGTTAGCGTTAGCTCTCGCCAGAGTGGTTTGGCGTTATGCAACGGGGACGTGAAGGAACGCGGACGGACAGACAGAGAGAGAGAGAGAGAGAGAGAGAGAGAGAGAGAGAGAGAGAGAGAGAGAGAGAGAGAGAGAGAGAGAGAGAGAGAGAGAGAGAGAGAGAGAGAGAGAGAGAGAGAGAGAGAGAGAGAGAGACACGCAACAGCGTGACCTCCGTGTGTTGTTGGACTTACGGGGAGGCGAGCGACTTAGCTAATGCTTTGGGTATTTCAACATGCCGCGACAGGCTACGTCCTCTCTCTCTCTCTCTCTCTCTCTCTTATCGCTCTCAGGGGGCTGACGGCTGCGTACGTATGCGTGTGGATATGCGCGCGCGCGTTGTGAGTGTGTGATTTGTGTCCGTGCGTGCCAGCGCTAGCAGGAGCGCGTGCACGCCCCCCCGTGTCGTTTGTCTGCCTCTGACAGGTTTATTGTAGCAGAGCAGCAGTGCCTTGTGCTTTCTCTTAAGGGGCCTGTTTTCTCTCCTGCAAGATTCAATTAATCTGAGAGAGGGAGAGAGAGGGGACATGTCCAGCCCACATCTTTTCTCTCTCGCTCTCTCTCTCTCTCTCTCTCTAACACACACACAAAAACACTCAGGCTACCACACGCTAAACACTAGCCTAAGCTTTAAATACTGCCACAATTGCGGGTTTCCTTTTTTTTTTCTCCCCCCCCCCCCCCGACTGTTACACCAACCGTGAGGAAAATGAATCGGCCGAGACAGGCGGCTCAGCGAGCCGCATGAATTATTCTCACGCGTCATCTGTGTGTGTGTGTGTGTGTGTGTGTGTGTGTGTGTGTGTGTGTGTGTGTGTGTGTGTGCAAGTGAGAGATGACATCTGAGGGGCTGCCACATTTACGGCAGTGTGCTTGAACATGTTGTGGTCAGGAGGCATCTTTCCGCTCTCTGCGGAGTCTCGGGGGGTGGGGGGTGGGGGCGGACTCGGCAATGACTGCGCTTAAACACAATCACATGCTCTCATTCATGTACACAACACCTCCGTCCTCTCTTCTGCACCGCTTCCCCAACACACACACACACACACACACACACACACACACACACACACACACACACACACACACACACACACACACACACACACACACACACACACACACACACACACACACACACACAGGCTTTTATCCCTTAAAAATAAAACACCTCTTCTCACTTCAGGGATTGTGCCCATTTAACTCTCCTACTCCATTTGTCTTAAGCGCTTTCCACCTCCCGTCTATTGACTTTCTTTCCTCGCCCTGGTCGCAAACACCTACATTTGCGAACCCCAGAGGGAGTGGGGGCGCGGGGGCACGCACGTGAGAAAGAGAGACAAAGGTGGAGGAAAAGTTACCGGTTCAGACACGCGCACCATCAGGTCGGACGTGTAGGATTATAGGACGCTGCTGCTGCCGCCGCCGCTGCCACAATAAGTTGTCGCCTCGTTGGGACGTTTTGTCCCGTTGAGGCGGCGACTCCCGTGAGATCGCCGTCCAATCGCAGTTTCGATAGACAAGACAGAAAAACTGATGGTTTGTATTTGTTCTGCACTCACGGACTTGATTTCCCTTTTTTTTAATGAATGTATGAGTATACATGCACATGTGAATATATAAATGAACATGAAACAATCTGCTGTATTCAGATAGATAGATAGATAGATGGATAGATAAACAGATAGATAGATATGCAATTGTATGGCTGCCAAAAGGGTTGCGATTAAAACTCAATTACTGCGAGTGTAACAATCCATACATTCCATGCGCAAGCCTGATAATTGTCGTGTCCCTTCAGACCCGATAGCCAATTAGGCTGCGCTCATCAAGCAAAACCCATACGGAGTGCGGTCACATGACCAGTCAGCGAGAGGAGCAGGTGGGCGGCGACGCCAATAATAATGTCGGTGTTTATGGTAAGGTTTGTTGGTTTTTTTTGTTTGTTTTTTTAAGCGAATGAATTTCGACTCCGTCGCTAAAACTGCACAATCCGTCTGTGAAGGAAAGACCTCGATTAGCGGGAAGCGCGTGGCTGTACCAAATCACTCCAGAGGGGTTCTACCTCCGCCGCCCTGCGAGGTGCTGAGGGGAAAGATGACAGATGGCCGTTAAAACCGGTGATGGAGGCAACAGCACATCTTCCGGCAGGGCACATTCTCCCACTTAGTGAGCAGCGACTGAGTCCTGTACTGCGTTGAAATAAATGGCAATTGAGTTTTGCAGAACAAGGACGTACTCACAACTGACGTCTCACAGCAAGGTTCCCACTACAAAAAAGGGTCCAGTTTCTTAATCGGGGCCTCCGTCGATTGTCAAAACTCCACAGCACATTGAGGCCCTGGCTACACCAACACGGTTAGTATTGCAACCAAATTTATTTAGCCTCTGGTTATTTAAAAAAAAAAAAAAAATCCCCATCCACACCGACAGGCTGATGAAAACTATTTCCGTCCGCATGAAAACGCAAAATCCATCTCAGACAATGCAGTACACATGCCAAAGCAGTAGGTGGCGATATCACTTCTAACAGGAAGCTAGGGCTGGGCAATACGGGGTAAATGTAATATCTCGATATTTTTTAGCTGAATGGCGATACTCGACATATATATCGATATTTTTCCGCAATGTAATTTTGGTTCCCCCCTAAAGCTCCCGTTTCATTTTTTTTTTCCTAAGGCCAAACCTTCAACATTGAGTTCTCAGTCAAAGCCCCATACCAAATCAAATCAAACAGGCACCTTTAATTTGAAGCCCATTTTAGCCAATCCAGACTGCAAAAACAACAATGGCAAACCGAAGCAGGGCGGATTATTTGGTGTGGACTGACAGCTAAGTGGCGTTACCGCTCACCGTAACACACGAGTGCAAAATGAATAAGAATTCAACAAAATGTGGGTTGGGAGTCGTGTCAGTCAAAGCCCGCCGACACACACAAAGCGCTGATAAGCTGAGCTGATAAGCTCAATAGCGCTAGCAGTGTTTTGGCTAACCGCTCCATAACAGCAACTCTGTCAGTTGGCCACGTCCACTCGTCTCCGTGGAGACGCCTCGCTGGTTACCATCGCACACTGCGACGCTTTGCGATGCCGGCAAGAGATTATTGCGGTTTTCTTTGGGTTTTCCTGTCCACGTGTGACTGCTGTAACCGGAGTTCTGAAAAAAAGTTTACCCTGGACTCCGGTTACAAAAAAAATCTCAACAACTGTGGACGAAACGGTGCGGAGAAACACACGGTTTCAAAAAAATTTTAACATCGCTTTTTAGCTTCAGGCTAACGCGGACGCTTTGTTGCACCTTCCGTGCGGTTTGAATGGGGCGGAAGCAGCGCAACCTCAGAGGGTGAAACAGTGCCGTCACTGAACTAAAAGTTGGGCGAGCGAAAGAGATCGAGACTTCCTCTGACTGAATGGAGAGAGCGACACGGCGGTTAGAAAACAGTGGTATTAGTGGATTACGGAGTCTTTAAATTGGCCTCGGCTCTTGCATGACGGCCAAGCCAGCGCTGCCAAAAGTGCGTGACACTCCCCTGACTGTGCTTTAGATAATAACAGGTTTTGACAAAATGTGAATTATGTGCAGCAGGTGGAGCTTCTGGTTCCTCCACTCTGGGGAAATGTAAACATCTTCTTGAGTGAAGTGTTGACTTGAACAATGCGCCGACATAAAGAAGCTGCTGCTGTGATTTGATCCGGCGCAGGCTGGTAAATTCATAAGAGAAACTTTGGGTTGGTTGGACGCACATGGGTGACACGCCCCTAAATAAATAAATAAATAAATAAATAAATCTCTCTTGCTGCTCCCGCTCACTTGTGCCAACGCCGAGCATAAATTCTGAAACGTAATACAGATAAAAGACGCTGCTGTGTGTTGAGACAGCTCCACATGCCGTTAACTCGATCGCCTCCGTTTTAATTTAAAACAGAACTAGAAAAACATAAGGCGGCCTCCTGGGAGGGAAGGTTGCGATTTTCAAGCATCGGCAGTCGACGACCGCGAGGCCCCTCGCAAAAAGAGAGAAAAAGAAAAGCTGAGAAACGTTAAGAATTCCATGAAGCGTATGAAAACTAAACAACAGTAGAGGGAGGGGGGGGGGAGAACCTTTGGTCCCACCGACGGCACGCCGGGTCCTCTCGCTCACGCTGTTTATGGCAATTAAACAGGCACATTATAAACCATTTTTAAATTGTCGGGTAATTATCGTGCGACTGGAGCCGCGTGGCGTTATTAAGAGCGCGGGACCTGCCAACCTCTCGGTCGGGTTCGGCGGGAGTCATGTGACGTGCAGGGGGGCGGGGGGGGTGAGCGGCCGTAAAGCTAAATGAGCTGCGGCGCACAGTCGGTGTGAGTGTGTGTGTGTGTGTTGTGGGTGGGTGGACGCTGAGAGCGAGTACGTTGGTTGGTGGGGAGAGCGAGAGGGTCAGCGCGTGGGCAGATGAAATGTAGCGTGTTTTAAATAAATGTTAACCCTCCTCCTCTCCCCCCCCCTCCTCCTCCTCCTCCTCTCACCCCTTTCCTATCATCATCAACGTATCAAGGCAAGTGATGTCATGCAAACAAGTGCGCAGGCACGCACGCACGCACGCACGCGCCCCCTGGTAGTCGCATAAATACGCGGCAGCAGCAGCGTTTGGAAACCAACTGGAGGGATATTTTTGCACGCTTTACGGCAAATCCTCCCCTCGGATCGTCTCACGTGAACGCTCCGCACACACACACACACACGCGCGCGCGCACTCTCCGTCATACGCGAGCTGCGGAATCGGTCCAACCGAGCTGCCAATAAACTGCGCCACGCCGCATCCCGTCGCCGCAACGCGTCCATCAATCATCCCGCCGCGGGTTGATTCGCTCTCCGAACCGCTCGCGTCTGCTGGCGTGCGCGTGCGTGAGATTAACGCTCCATCAGAGCACCCCACCACCACCACCACCCACCCCGCCGGGAGCACCGCCTCACTGTCACTCACTTCGGCAGACCTCGCACAAACCACCGCGCACTTTGTCCCAAACGGCAAAAGTGTTGCATTCAGGTGACTCGGTCGGTGTTCGGCAATACGGAGCCGCTAAAACCGGGGATGTTGATATCATCTCTGGGGGGTAGGGGGGAGGTTTACCTCAGAGGAAAAGCAAAGGACCGAGTCACAGTATCACCGTCTGCTGCTGCTACGTTCGTTCAGGGAATGAAAAGTAACTGGATCAGGGGGCGGTTTGACTTTGCTTTTTTATTTATTATTATCATCATTATTTATCCCTCCAGAAGACGCAGGAGATTTGCGTGTATTCTACCTCACATACACGCACGCGCACACACACACACACACACACACACACACACACATATACAATATATGACGCGCAAAGCCAGATGACAGCACTATAGAGGGATGCTTCTTATTTCCGAACCACGGAACTGAATGCAAACAAGACGTGTGGTCTTTCTGCACGCTTTTCAGGCTTCCACGACTACTAATGCTGCGTTCAGACTGCAGGCGAATCTGATTCAATTCTGTTATCTTCTCAAGCCCATTTTGGGGTTTTTTTTTTTTTAGGGCTGACTGTCCACACTGTTTTTAGCAAGAGTCCAAATGGGATCTGGCTCTGTTCAGACTAGCCCACATTATCAACCGATCTGACAGGTTTCTGTAGCACGTTAACAGGTTTGGAGCTGTTCAGACTGATGTGATTTGTGACTGTTCGGACTGTAAAACAGCCATCCGGGTTTCAATCTGGATGGGCTGAAAATCGGATTTTGGCTGGCAGTCTGAACGTGGCCTAAAGGTAAGGAAGAGCCGCAGTGCAAAGAAAGTACAGAAAAGTGGATTTGGGGAAAATACAATACATGCAAATACACATGGGTTCGCATTAAGACGGCTCTCCGGTCCGGTTCGTTTCACATTTTTAGTTGAATAGGAAAAACACTAATCCATAGCCCAGTCCTTTGCTCAATCAAGCGTGCACAGCCTCGACCTCTTTTCCATGCCTTCAACATGTTGTTTTTTTATTTCGGGGGTTAGGGGTGGTTGGTGATTCTCAGCTTGGCCAAGTGTTCCAGGCAGAAAGGCTCTTCTCCACTCCAGAGCCACGGCCATCCGCACACTCGCAACAACAATCACACATTCCTCCATCCAAGCAGGCTAAGAAGAAGTGTTCTGTCATCCCCCTTTATGGTCACACTCCACTACTCCCACCCCTACCCACCCTCCCTCCCTCCCCGAGCAACGGCACTCGCAATAAACCGCATCTGTTCTCGCTGCAAACGGCGGGCGCGACTGTTCCAAAAAATGCAACCCGAGACCGCTGCGCCCTGATCCGCATAGTGCTGCGACAACACCCGGCCGCGGTGCCAAAAGGCATTTTCCACTAATGTGCAGCCAGGATTATAAATGAATAATCACAACAATTAAACAATAAAAACTACAATACACACACGGGCCAATACTTTCCACACCCAAAACTTGTCACAGATTATTATTTTTTTTTTTTTTTTCCCGTATGACAGCCACTCACTCCTCCTTATCAAAAATTACATCTGGGTTAATTCTCCTCCGGAAGACCGTAGGCAGCTGCTAACTTAAGACAAGCCGCTACGGGCGCAGAGGTAGCGACGGTGTGCGTATTTTTTTTTTTTTTTTTTTTTTCGCACTGCTATCATAAGTTAATATTTGCACACCGGGACGTCGCGAATTTGGAGCAGCTCACGTTAGAGAATTTTAACCAAGTCTGTCGTCATGCACTTACTGTGGTGCGGATGTAGGTTAATGGCCGATGGCAAGAATTTCCCCGAGTGGAGCGGCGGTGGCGGCGCCGGCGGATGACTCGCACCCAAGTGGCGGGGCGAAGGAGGGATCCTTCCGGCTGCGGCCGCTGCTCCGAGTCGGTGAGGCTCCATGGCGAGCCCGGCCAGCAGCGGAGGTGGTACGTGGACGGATCGGGGAGGTCCAAAATCTCTGCCATCCATTATCCACACAAGGGGGGAGGAAGTTGTGAAATAAAATAGTCCCTTTTTCGGATGTAAGGGCCCCCTTTTTTATTCCGAAAATAGCCAATTGCTGGCTATAATAATGTCTTTAGTTTCTCGGGCGACTCGGACTCCTCAGCCATTCTGCTGACCTACAAAAAAAAAACAACACAAGAGGTGAAGAAAATCACTTGTCACGGGCTTTAAAAAAGAAAAAGAAAAATCCCAACACAAGCTCGACAAACTGCTGGAAGTTGGCAGTTTTCGCTTTTCTCCTTTTTTTCCCCCACCAGCAAACAGACAGGTCCGAACGTGTAATGACGCAGTTTGGAAGAGAGAAAAACAAGCGTTTCAAAGCCTGAACATTGAATGTGTGCTACTCGACGGACAGGGCATATGGGCTTGCTGTCCGACGTGTCTCGTAATGCGGGTTTTAATGCAGCCTGGACTTTTACAGTATGGCTAACATTATCGCGAGCCGATGTTTTGGGACTTAGCAGCAACTCCACTCCACCGAGCCACCCGCCCACCGCACGGCGAGCAAGGCGGCCGCTCTAAGGGCTGCGCTTCCCGGGGAGACAACCGGGAGAGGGTCGGTCGGTCGGTCGGTCGGTCGCAGCTGCTCTGCCCCGGCCGTGAAAAACGTAGAGCCACTCTGCTAAAGAAAGCTAAGCGCATAACCGTCGAATTTTCTTAGAAAACAAAATACCAACTCCGTTTGTTTTTGGTGTTTTTTTGTGGGGTTTTTTTTTACGATTACACGGCTGTTTTTCTTCTTCTTCTCTCTTTCGATCGTAAACAAGAAGCCACAGCTTACAGTCGCTCTGTAAGCCAATACACCATAAATACTGGAGGCGCATCAAATATAAATTTGCAAACGTGTTAAAAAATATATAAGGGTTTCTAAAAAAAAAAAAAAAAAGAAGAAAAAAAGCCTGCACCGCGATCATGAGCGGGGGGTTTCGCTGGTGTTTAGTCAACCACATTCGAACATTTCGACGTCTTTTACGGACGTATATATGGGTTATTGCCCAGCGAGAGAAGCGCATTTAAATGCAGTTTAAAGACGTGAATGGGGACATTTGGTGGAAGCCGATTTTAACCCATTAATAAACAGTTAAACAGGATGGGGGATGTTTGGCTAAATTTCACAGATGTCTAATGAACCCCTTTTAAGAAAAATTGTAATCGATCTACAGCAACGCGTCTTTAATTTGCGCAAAAAAAGTCGATTTTAATCCGTTTTCGAGTACAAATCATACAACCGACGTGAACCGTATTGAATTCGCGATGTCGGGGGGACGGGACGCAAACGTTGAAAATGAATTAAAGTTCTGCTTATTAAAGCCATTTCAGACTTGAGACTTTAAGACGTGGAGGGGGAACACACTGGAAACGCTGCTTGGCGACAGTAGCGATGTAATTTACTGAGCGAAGACTCGGTAAACGGTCGGGCAAATGGCAAAAATCCAACGCGGTTTAAGTTTTAAAAGCGACTCTTAAAGTCGAGTTCTAACCTTCAAAGGCTGCGAGCAAAAGCACCTTGGCGTTAACAGCAGTGACTCGTGATATTCAGGCGGGCGGGATCGAAATAATAGCTCGTTCAGAAACATAAAAAACAAAACAAAACACCTTTCCGTGCAAGAAGGGGGGAAAACCCGACAGTTGCCGGGAGATCTCCTTGAATCATTGCCCGGAGGTGGGTGAGAATGTGCCCCCTTTCCTTTATCCAGCACCGGGGGAGAGAGCCGTGCAGCTCGGCGCGGAGCAGCTCGGCGTCTCACAGCCACGTTTCAAACTTTTTCCACGGTTCCCACCAACGACACGAAACTTTCTCGGGCGGAAACAGCCCTCAAGTTGGGACGTTCGAACATTGAACGAAAAAAAAAAAAAAAAATCCCTGGAGAAAATGTGCGCGACCTCCGTATGATCTCCGCGCCCTTTTTAAAACCAACAATTACACTAAGAAATATATCGTTTAAAAACCACGGGCGTATCTCTCTGAGAGCTCCGGGGAAGACTAACTACACGGCAAGCAAACAACCCAATAGGATCAGCGCTTACTTTGAAAGTGGTAAAATCCGAAGGAAAGGGGGGGGGGGGGGGGAATAAAGGTAAACGTTTCCTCAAAATGCGCCCAGGTCGCTGGGAGAAGTGGAGTAGTCCATTGCGGGCTCGTCCAAAGGTAAACTGGGGTGTATTTGGGAAGGGAAGGGGGGGCGGGCAGCCCCTGACTGACGCGGCCGTAAGCTCTTCAGCAATGAAACGGTGCATTGTGTTACCAAACCCCGCCCAACTCCCAACGTCCCGCCCCTTTGCTGGCGAGCCCGCCCAACCGCGGCGGCGCGCCGGGTGACGTATCATGCGAGCTTCGCTTCCCCGGACTGGCTTGAATGAGCTGTCCGTCAAAATGACCAGCCCTTAAAAAAAAAAAAAAAAAAAAAACACTGGCCGCTTGCCAGCACTATAAAACCAATTATGGAGCAAAAGAAGGTTGAGCTGTTTCAAGGTCCCCCCCCCACCACCTCTCTCTCTCTCCCTCGGGGAGGGAGAGCAAGCGCAAGAGAGAGGGGGAGACTCCCCCTCTCTCTTGCTCTCCCTTTCTCTCTCTCTCTCTCTCTCTCTCTCTTTCTCGCTACCAAAAACAAGCGGCGGGTTTGTGTTTGTGTCGCCGAGGCAGTGGAGTGTGACGACTGTGGTGGAGGTAGCAGAGGGGTTTCACAGATACATGCACTCCACCTACTTCCACACTAGTTGTAGCAAGGCTCGCAAAGATTTGAGGAAAAACGAAGAAGAAAAGAAGTCGGGTGGGGCGTTGCAAACTTAAAAAAATAATAATAATAACGATGAAGCAAAGACTTGAGTTTAGCATTCAATTACATAACTTAGTCTTTCTTTTCCATGTCGTTTTCATACGTCCCTAAACCAACGGAATAAGTATCCACACGCACAGAAATTGAATACACAATGAAATGGCAATACGCAATGCGGTAGCCTATATTTGCATCGAAATGAAAATGCAAATTTAAATTCCAGCGACCGTAATGAGTGCAGCTTTGAAGGGGAATCCCCCCCTCTGAGAGACGCCAGGAACTCGTTAGTCCAAAAAAGATTAATATGAATTCATAGTAGGTATCCAGGTGAGGGGAATAATATATAATACATATTTTTTTTAGCTGTCAAGCACACTTTTCAATCTGTTTTGTTTCGCCTCTTTATGTTTCAAGATGTTTCTACTTGTGCGCATTTATGGCCAACCAGTCTTTCAGCTGGACGCTGTAAGTGTCCAGTTTAGGCCCTCGGGCAGTTTTCAGTGGTCTCGCTCTCCCTGGATCTCTAAGGTCACATTGGAACACTACGCTTTTATTGCGCTGCTTTCGATACTCCTCGCTATTAAAACGAATGACATCTTTTCGAGTATGCAAATAAGTGTTTAGTTGAATAATTTGCAACACGATTAAGGCGTTGACGAGGGGACCAGATTTGCATCACAAGAGAGGTGGGGTGGGGTGGGGGGGGTCTCACTCCTTTGGTGCTAAATTATTTTAACTGGGGGTTTGTCACTCTTCGGCAAGAAAACCATTCTCAAATGGCCCGCTCGCGCGTTTTCTCTCTGTGACTCGAAGATTTTTTTTTCCACTCTTTTTTAATCCTTCGCATTTTTTCCTCTGAGGTAAGCCGCTCCGCGCTACGATGTCGTAAAAAATGTTGATTAAAAATCTTCCTGTTTCAAGATGCCCTCGCCACTTCTCCAGCCCCGCCTCCTTTACAGCGCGTATCGGTTTCAAGGCAACCCCACCACCACCGCCCGCTGCCGCCGCCGTCGGGAGAAAGTAGCGAGCGGTCGAGAGCGAGAGAAGCGACCCGCCTGCCGAGCCGACAGAGCGGCGAGGCGAGCGGCCAGCGGTCCGTCTCGACTCTGCCTCAACATTGAAGTAGTTTCGGGCTCGGCTTTTTTCTTTTTTTTTGCCAATTCGCGGCGGTCGTAACGGTGTCGCTCGCGTAAACTCGGACAACCGTCCCAAGCAAGCTAGCTCGCGAGCTGTATCCCGCCGAGCTACGGCCGTCCGCCCCGTCGGCTCGAAGCGGCCGTCTGTCACCGCTGAAGGGACCCGGGGAGGGAATTACCCGCTTGATATTAGGCTGCTGTCCCCGGCCGAGGGTGGTGGTGGTGGTGTGGGGGGAACCAAGCCGGCTATTGTCCTCCCAACTCGTTCCAACTGGGGATTTAGACAATGCCTTTAGATTAGCCCCCCCCCCCTCCATTCTTCTCACACTGCGATCAAGAAGCAGGTCTCATCTTCTGCTTGTTTCCCTATGTAGCGTGGCGGTGATCCTGGGGGTTCATCTGCGCTTTGAGGTGGGTTCCATTGACTTGTGGTTTTGCGGTGGTGGCGGTGTCCAACGCGTGTTTTTCTATTTTTTTTATTACGCTGACATATAAATTGCGCTTTACAGTACACCACGGCTGCCGTATACGCACGCTTTCAGCGGTTCAACTGCCATACTATTAAATTCAGAAAGAGAACATAAATATATATTCCTGAGCAACCGGCTAAATCCTGTGTGTTGTTTACACGCAAGCTGTCATCTTCATTACACGGTGATAACACGGGCATCTTATCTGTTTATTTCTAAGCCCAGGCATCAGTGGTGCCTCAGCACAGTGAGCAGATGGCACCATTTGGTAGATTGTTTTTTTATAGCTTGTACACCAACCAGATTTTTTTTTGAAGTCGGTCCAACTCGATGCTCCGGGCCCTGCTCTCTATTTGGGGCTCGCAGTGGAAAAATACTGAACACTATGATTTATAGCTCAGTGCATTGCTGAGTCAATACATAATCCACAGCAACGTTTCCATTTCTTTAATGCTTTCGCTTGTTTTTCTATTAGTCTTAAGAATATAGAAAGAAAGTCTTTCATCTCCAGCCATGTTTATCTCCCCCCCCCCCTCCTTGTTCTTCACCATCGGTCTTTACCGCAGCCCCATATGTCACATCAAACCCTGCTGGTCCTAAGGTTGCACGTAATTCCGTCCTATCACTTGAAGGATCAGGTAAATGATCTGGATTGGTGGCCAGACTGATTTTCCACGGGTGTGTAGCTGCATTAACCCACAGGGGACAGGAGCACAGAGGCAGCATTGATTAATTCAGCTGGGGCGAGGGATTTTCTGCTCTCAGGGAAGGAATTACATAAATAAATAAATACAAAAGAGCTCCTGCTCAAGCAAGCAGCCCTTTGCCAAATGCACACTGTGTCAAGGCACCAGAATGGGGGGCATGAAACCTGCATGTTGCCATTTTAAAAGCACGTCTTTGACAATATATCCTGAAGGGTGGAAAAAACGAGAAGCTCGGGGGGGGGAAAAAATAATACTCAAATTCTTTTTATGCAACCCCTCCTAGTCCCTGTCCACAAAAGGCCCTGAACGGCTCCACCATTCATCATAGCCAGCCTCGTGTTCTGCTGAGCATATTAGTGCTTCTGCTGCACTGCAGCAACGCACAGCGCAAACAGGATCACAATGAAGGCTAATTGCAGCGTCGTGGTCTGAATGAATGGAACAGTCATGCATACAGGGAGAGGTGAGGGGGGGGGGGCGCACACCCTCCTACACACATGCAATAAACATGCCGGAGTTGGAGATGACTGACATCAACACACACCGACCCCCCACCCCACCCTCCCCTACTTCACACACACACATGCACACACAGCTCTCATGGGATACCTGCCAGTCATCCGACAGTGCCTTGCGGGGTTGTTTTTTTTTTTTATGGTGGACTACTCAACAGTGGGGGAGGAGGTGGAGGGTGGGGGGTGCTTTTGCTGGAGGACAAGCAACCGGCCACATGCGCACCACCCCGACAGCCGCGCAACTGAATGCAATCAGTAGCATCAATCAGGAGATGAAAATGGGAGTGAATAGGCTGTCACGCAAACTGCCCCTATTTATCAACGTAACGAGCTGATTGGTTTTTGCAAAGTGCAAAAAATAGATGAGTGCACATTTACACATACAGCGCAAATGTGCACTGTCCGCGCACATGGGTGAGCACACACACACACACACACACACCGTATATGTATTAAAATGCAGTCATTTTAACTCATGATGATAGTTTTAAGCGTTGTTGAAGTCGTACATTTTGTTACTTGCATTCATTTTATTGTGTTTTTTAAATGATTGTTGAATCTTGAACTGAATAATTTTCATTTACTTTTGGAAGCCAAAGACGCGTCATTGCATGGCACCTGCTTTGTGTAGTTGTGCTAAGCAGTGCTCTGTGCATTTGCACTTGGGCATTGTGCATGTAAAGTAACATGTTTTGGTTCGCCATGGAGTAAGAACTGCAAAATTCGCATAAAGCGCGCTTCGTTTGCGCGTCGAACAAATTCAACACATGGCTCTGAAGTTAAAAATAAACACGTGGAAGTCTGCTCTACACGCAGGCAGCCGAGTCAAAGCAAAGCCACTTCCATCTACAACTGCTTTGCACCAAAAAATGACGGCGGTGCGGTGCGGGGAGGGGGCGGTGTCGTAAGCCATGCATGCAGGGTCACTGAGCAAGCTTGCAGTGCACACAGTTGTGTATCTGGGCCCCGGTTGTGTGGTTAGAGCTTTGAGAAATTGTGGGTGTTATTGTAGAGAAAAAACATGCAGCGTCGCCACGGCAGTGAGGAAATATTGATGCAATAGGTGCTTCTTATGCCATACCTCCCCAGATACCTCCACACCTTCACACCTCTGCACTGAACGTTCTATTTTTCAGTCATCAAGAAGTGTTGAGTAAGTGACTTGTATGGGTTTGAGTCTTTCTAGTATTGTGAGAGTTGGGTGGGGGATTTTGCCTTCTTTTTACGGCGTGGCGGCGCTGAAAATAGAATTTGACTAGAAATGAAATGTGTCAGCTACGCGTAGTCCTTCCTCACACACACCCCCGTGACTGAAGCGACACTTACATTCTGGTTATTGTTGGGAGCTGTAGCTCAGGTGTAATGCAGGACTAATGATGTATACTTACAACAGGAAAAAAAAGTGGAGCTGTACTGTGGCACTGTGTTTGGAGTATGATCAATTTATGTTCCCTTGGCCTCCTTCTGTCAGCAGTGGTAACCTTCCACTTGCCTTTCACCCAGTTTCACTGTCAAGCAGACTCGTACAATGCAGCGGCCCCATCTGTTGGAGAAAGAGGAGAAGTTGCAGGGAGGGGCGAGGGGCACGTCACTAATGTCCCCCATCCTCTCTCCCTCCCTCCCTCCCTGCCTCACTTCTTCACAAAACACATGCAGTGAACACACCTGGCATTGTGCAAAAACAGACCGTCAAGCACAGGCATGGGCAAACTATGGCGCGGCGGCCATATGCGGCCCGCTAAGCTTTTTCGTCCGACTCCTCCAAATTTCGAAGAAATTATATTCACGATAAGTCAGCCATGAAATAGCTGTATCTCATTCATTGTTCAGTGTTTTAGGAGTCATTTCAATAAAGAGCTAAATGCTGCGGGCCTACAAAGACACATATTTTGTTGTAACTTTGCTTTTGTTCATTTTCAATTGACATTAAAGCTACATGATATGATTCTTTTTTTTCTTTACATAACCTTCATACATATTTATGGGCCCATCTGTCAAATTTTAGAACCCATTGTGGCCCACCAGTCAAAAAGTTTGCCCATCCCCTGTCAAGCACAACAAAAAAAGGTATACTGCAACAATGTACCGGTACCCGTCTCTTTCTCTCCCCCACACACATGCTTGCCAGGCACTGATTCCTTGCCAGTGACTGTTCTGCTGGCGCGGCAATAAAAGGGATATCAGAGAGCAGCGGCCTCAGCAGAATCGCAGGCACAAAGGAGGGCGCGGTGAGATGGAATAAATCTGCAACACGGAACAACACTTGATCTTCGCCGTCCCGCGTCCAGAACGGCAGCCGCGGACGGAGGCGCTGACCAGTGCCAGTGGGCTCCCGCCGTCCCCGACAACCCCGCTTCTGTGCAGATCAGTGTTGTTGGGATTACTCCACAAAAGTATTCCGACTACAGATTACTGATTACTTGTTTAAAAAGTCATCAATTACTAATGACTTTAGTTAAAAAAGATAAAGTGACAGTTGAGAACGTCTTGTTTACTGCACGTAACGTGCAATGAACCACATTATTCTTTGATTTAGACGAGATGAACTCAAAATAGTGTCTGTCTTTCCAGCTACAAACGCAATCAGAGTTTGTTTGTTTGTTTTTTATTTTGCTGCCGGTGTAGGTACCGCCATGCTTGTTTTGGTGCGTCGTCGCATATCAATAACTTTGCGTGCACGGTTGCACCATCAATCCGCTGCATCGTTGTGTTTGGTTTGTTTTTTCCTAAATTTCAGACATTTTGTGGATAACGAGACATTTTTTTTTTTTTTTTTTAGCTTGCAAAATGTTTCAGAAAAGTAACTAAATCATTACTTGATAAAGTAATTGAGATACAATTACCCGTTTTGCCACAGTAAACCCGTTACATTACACAAAAGGAAGTTTAATTACAGTACTCGCCAACACTGGTGCAGATGCACCGCACCATCGGGCAGGCCAGCCCCGCAATATTGCGCGCAAGTGGGACAGTGTGACAAATGAGCAGCGCGAGTGTTGGCAGGCACACTGCAGGCGCAGGTTGCGATGCATACACAGTTAGATCCTCGGCGATGGCGGGGGCCGCACCATCCGCCATCAATCTCGAACCCTACATCTGTTTCTCATGCCACAGTGAGGTAATGGATGTGAGCAGGAAATGTGCGCCCCCCCCTAAAAGCAAAACCAGCCGCTGTTCAGCCCCTGGAAAATCTCTCCGGGTGAGACCCGTCGTCATATTGTCCGGGGGGGGCAAATCAATATCACATCGCCCGGTTTATTTATTTATTTGTTTGTTTTTACGACGCAGAAGGATAAAACCAGGCTGCACATTTCCCAGCGGACGGACTGACATTTACAGGGCGTCGACGAACAATACATAAAAATAAAAAAAAGAAAAAGAAAAAGAAAGAGGAAGCACAAAATCATCTGTTTCAAAGTAAAAAAACAAACAAAAAAAAAAAACACTCGTTCTTCCCCCTCCACGTGGCTCCACCCAAGACGAGGGTCCATATTTCTGGCGAGCTCGTCACCAGACGCGCAGCACGGTGCCACTGATGTTCCGCTAGAAGCTGCATTATTCAGAGAAACCGCTAAATTTAGCTATTAACACTCGCATTGATGATAAAAACGATCCGAGCTCGCGAGCCCACTAGTTGCCATGCGACCAAAGAAAAGTTGCCCTTCCCATAATGTGACGATAGGGGGCGCGGATTTACAGTGTACGCGAACTGTAGATCCAGTCGGAACTGACGATTCCCACAAATGACACCTTGTTGGAAGAGGAAGGTTTGCCCTACACGAATTACACGAATTACAATGGGGCTGTACGCAAGAGGAGCAGGAAATAATTCACGCTGCCCACAAGTCCATAAGAAAACTTTGACTGCAAAATGTATTCAAACTTTTCAAAGCAAACCGAGACCCTGTATTCTCATTTTGTCGTTTAAGGTTCGTAAATTATGCATTATGTACAGTAAATTATGTGAGTAAATTATTAGGTCACAGCCCACCAAAACGTCTTTACGGATACGAATAAAAATTGACTGATAGTGCCATCTGCTGTTCAAACTGCGCATTTCACTGGGCTAATTTATTTTAATAATTTTTATTCAACATTTGGGAGACAGATCAGAAGAACTAAATGTTATGTGATGTGACTGTGTGTTGTTTTCTATTGGCAGGGTGACGAGAAGGGTCCATTCCTCCGATCAAGGAACTGAGAGCTGCAACTGAGCAAAAGCTATTGAAAGCTCGCGAGAATTTTCCATGCACAAGAATCACACATCAGCACTCTCTGCTTCTTATTCTTTATCTTCGGAAAAACAATCCGACGAGGTCTCATGATCCCAGGGGGAACCATAAATCAAGTCATGGTGAATCACTGGAGTATTACGTGTGACCAGGGACTAATGAGCTCTTGTGGTGAGTCATTATTGAGGAAGCCCTGATCTTTCAGCTCACTGTTTAACAACATATCAGCTGAGTGAGTGAACACAAACAAACATTATATGTACATTCATCCTGGGGCAGAAACTCCAGAAAATTCTAACTCTTTAAGACTCTTTAGGGTTATTCTTTTGTGGCAATCAAAAGGGATTTTCAGTTCCAGTTCTTCAATCTGTTTGGCTTCCTGCTTACCGTGTGTTTTCATTCGGCTCTGCGTATCTGAGTAGAGAAAGCGAGCTAGCAGCTAATATAAAACATCAATTTTAAATTCCCAAATATATGAGATCCATATAAAAATAAACATGTACTGTATGATGATGAAAAACATTTTCACAGCAGATACGGACATTCACGTCTAAATTCAACCAGTTTAGTAACAGTGCCGCTCTAATGCAACTCCACTGCTATTGAGAATAACTTTAGTTTTGCCTTGAAATCTACCTCACCTTTAATTCTCTGTTATTATGGCTGACAGTTTGTCATAGCTAGTTACTGGATTTGATGCAATCAGGAAATGCACAAATTGCTTGAGCGATCACACCGAGGCCCTTAGAAAGTCTGAGATACCTGTTGCTACAAGTACAATCAAAAAGCAGTTTAGTGTAATTGCTAGATTTTTGCAGGAATTATTCGAAGTCTCTCCAAGTAAACCTATAGATCTGATAACCATGAGGCAAAAAAACCTGAATAATGAAAGATTGTAACAAAACTCTACACTTCATGCCAGTTTCTGCAACAAACCTACTAGACTAAGTGCAAGTTCTGCAAATTGGCAGCAGTAAATCAGAGCAGCCGTTTAAAGACACATTTCATTAAGAAAATATAATTCAGTTAAAATACTATTAAGAAGCAGGCCATTTTTAAAAAGATTTAATTTAGATAATTACACGTACCAACACAAAAAGACATGAGTCAGACGTTGGAACACATGTGCACTTTATTGGGATTGTTCAGTCAGTGTACAGGTTGACCCCACCAATCTGGCACCCTAAACCCCATAATGTCGAGGCCCCTTAACCCCAATTACCCCGGGGAGTGAAACCTCCAACATGGGAAAGGTTATGACTGGGTTTTGCATAACAAAAACAAAAAAAAATTAAACAGGACCAAGATATTTTTTTAAGGCTGAAAGTACAAAAAACCCAGACATAATTTACATACAAGCAATACTATAACCATGTTTAAGTATGCTCCAACCACTGGGCAGCCTTCACAGAGGCGAATACGTGTCTGAACAATGCAGTTAACATTTGGAATCATGTTTCTGAACAATGCAGTTAACAAACATTTGGAATGACTAAAAGAAAATAAAACGAACATTTTTCATGTCCCCAGCTGCAAAGTGCAGAAGTCTGGGGTGCTTTTTTATTTACCTAGCCAAAAAAAACATTACCGTTTCCTTCATCGTTCCAGTTTATTTTATTTTTTTTTTAAATCCTGAGTCAAGCGCCGAAAATAACTGAAGCCATGCCAATGAGTTGGTCATCTAGGCTCTGCGCCTGAGTGCGTATGAGAAATGTGTGGTGTGGTTGTTTTGCACAGAGCTGAAGTTGTTGGGCATTTGGTTGGGGATGGGGAGAAGGAACAGTCTGTTTAGAAACATTTGCGGTGGACGATGGAGGGGCCGGACTCATCGTACTCCTGCTTGCTGATCCACATCTGCTGGAAGGTGGACAGGGAGGCCAGGATGGAGCCTCCGATCCAGACAGAGTATTTGCGCTCAGGTGGGGCAATGATCTGCGAGAGGACACAGGAACAAAACCCGTTAGGACCGAGAACTCTCCAGCAGATGGTAACCGAGCTGAGGAGGCGGCCACCGTTCGGGCCGTCCAGAGCGTCAACTCACCTTGATCTTCATGGTGGAGGGGGCCAGGGCTGTGATCTCCTTCTGCATCCTGTCGGCGATGCCGGGGTACATGGTGGTACCTCCAGACAGCACGGTGTTGGCGTACAGGTCCTTACGGATGTCGACGTCGCACTTCATGATGCTGTTGTAGGTGGTCTCGTGGATTCCGCAGGACTCCATACCTGAGGGCGGATTGAACACACTGGTTAGACTGATGGAAGAACGACGCGGCTGAGGGTTTCAACATCTCGCCACCCGTCGGGTGCATCGCGATCGAGTTGGGAAAACGTACCCAGGAAGGATGGCTGGAAGAGAGCCTCTGGGCAACGGAACCTCTCGTTGCCGATGGTGATGACCTGTCCGTCGGGCAGCTCGTAGCTCTTCTCCAGGGAGGAGGAGGAGGCGGCGGTGCCCATCTCCTGCTCGAAGTCCAGGGCGACGTAGCACAGCTTCTCCTTGATGTCACGCACGATTTCCCTCTCGGCTGTGGTGGTGAAGGAGTAGCCACGCTCTGTCAGGATCTTCATGAGGTAGTCTGTGAGGTCACGGCCAGCCAGGTCCAGACGCAGGATGGCGTGGGGCAGTGCGTAGCCCTCGTAGATGGGCACTGTGTGGGTCACACCATCACCGGAGTCCATGACGATACCAGTGGTACGACCAGAGGCGTACAGGGACAGCACGGCCTGGATGGCGACGTACATGGCGGGGGTGTTGAAGGTCTCGAACATGATCTGCAGAGAGAGGACACGAGTAGAGTTAAACGCCCGCCGTGCGCAAACTATCCCAGACTTGTGGCCACTGCACTCCATGCATAAGAGTGAGGCTAAGGAGTCAAGTTAGTAGAAACCAGGTGCAGAAAGTCAACATCTCTTCCACACTTGTGCATGTCAGAGGTTTAACGGGTGCTGTTTACTACTGACTGCTTGCTAAGAAAGACAAGTGCAGGTAAAGGCACACAGTCAAGAGAGACCTGTTGATGATAGATCATCTTATAGGAGAGAGTTCCTGAGGGAAGGAATGATGGGAGGAGAAAGAATGAATAGGGGAGAATGGAAAACGAAAGAAATCTGGTTATATAGCCTTCATGTGCTACGAGTTAACTATATACCTGGGTCATCTTCTCCCTGTTGGCTTTGGGGTTCAGGGGAGCCTCTGTGAGCAGGACGGGGTGCTCCTCAGGGGCGACTCTCAGCTCGTTGTAGAAGGTGTGATGCCAGATCTTCTCCATGTCATCCCAGTTGGTCACAATACCGTGCTCGATGGGGTACTTGAGGGTCAGGATACCTCTCTTGCTCTGAGCCTCATCACCAACGTAGCTGTCCTTCTGACCCATACCCACCATCACACCCTGCAGACGAAAAAAAAAAAAGGGAAAGAGGTTTAGTATTCAATTTCGCTCTCAGTAACCAGTAGGCCGCATTCTACAAACTTCAAAGGTGGCTGAATGTTCAAACATTCTATGTGTAAAAAAGGCAAAAAAAAAAAAAAAAAAGGTTTAGCATTAGCATGGTAAAAAAAATACATTTAAGCATTAGCATTAGAATTGTAAAAAATATTCAAGCATTAGCATAATAAAAATTGTTTAGCATCAACAATGTAGAAATATAGCATTAGCATAAAATGCAATTAGCATTAGCATAGTACAAAATTAATAATAGCCTTCAAGAAGTTAATGTACGTAATAGCCAGTGGCAGTAGTTAAATGCTAGCTTAACGTTAGCCGGTTAGCCTCACCTGATGCCTAGGGCGACCGACGATGGAGGGGAAGACAGCACGAGGGGCGTCATCTCCGGCGAATCCGGCTTTGCACATACCGGATCCGTTGTCAACAACCAGTGCGGCGATTTCATCTTCCATGGCTGAACTGCAGAGAGCAAAAGAAGGAAAATAAGTAAAGAGAAAAAGACGACAATCGTTAAAACACTCGGGCTCACATGCCTCCTCCCGCCTCCAACGCCCCGTGAACGCGCCGAGCTCTCACTTCCTGTTCAGTTCGCCGCGCCCGCCTCTAGGGGGAGCACGCGGCCCAACACTGCGCACAGGCGCAGAACAAAAGGGAAATGGCGCCGCATTCTATCATTACCATATAAGGACATGGTTGGTTTTTAGAGCAGCTTTGCGGCTACCGGCGCCATGGCGCTCAGCCAGAGCCGAGAGGGGGGCATTGAGGGAACAGACGTCGCTACGGCCCGGGCGACCACTCCCTCCTGGTCACCACACAACTCTCTTCCGCAAGCCCCCGTCCAATTAGCTTTCAGCCCCGAGTGTTTGAATATGGAGAAAGATTATCTTTACAGATTAATGCGTCATCAGCCGAACCATTCATTCCCACTGCACAAGATGTACAAGATTTTTTTTCTTTTTTAAGAAATCCCAATATAACGGGAACTTAAATTATAGATTGAGTGGAAAAAATGTTACGTTATTTCATTATGAGCTCATGTTGACTCATGAGTAGGTCACAAGTCCTTGACTGATGCTCCATTTCCTGAAGGCCACGCCTTTTCTACGAGTGAATGATTAGTCACTGGCAATTTCCTCTTTTTTTCTCGCTCTCTCTCACTTCCCTTGAACGCAGCCTTGCAAAGACGTTAATGATTAAAGAAGTGCGTTCTGTCACGACAATTACCTCATGTGGGCGTTGAGGCATTTCCTGCTCCAAGCCCCCTTGCCCTCCTCAATATTTAAATAAGTTAAGATTCTAACGACATGGGAGTGGTCACGAAGATTAAAGAGAAAAAAAAAGAATACGAAAGACAACCTCGATATAACGGTCCAACTGAAGGGCGTCGTTAGCTTAATGAAGCTATGCTAATATGCTAACCAAAGTAGGTCACACCCCGTTCGCATCGGGCGCACAAAGGGAGCCGCCTGAAACCAGACGACCTCCCAACTCCTCCAACAAGCCCCTTTCAAAAAAAAAAAAAAAAAAAAAAAAAAAAATCCCTCCGGCTTTTGCAACGGCGAAGGAGCCGCTAAGCCGGCGCACGGATATTGCGCAACTACCAACCGCAAAAACCGGTCTCACAAAGAACGAGATGTGTATCTCGAGGGCATCATGCCCATGAAAAAAAAAAAAAAAAAAAAAAAAAAGCCGGCTTGCATCAGAGGCACCTGTAAGATGCGAGTGCGATCGTGTCTGAGATTTCGCACCGACCGCAGCATCCTAGGAGGATGCAAATATTGGCCGCAATAAGCACATTTTTTTTTCTGAGCACGTCAAATGGTGAATAGTGGCTTTTTCCACTTTGATCTTGGTCGAGACAAAGAACCGCGTGGTCCCAGCCATGTTTGCACCCAATATATGTACATTTTTTAAAAAAAGAAATCCAAATCAATTAACGTTTTCACGACAGAAATATTAACAATAATGTTGTATTTGTTTTTTTAAAATGAATAAATGTGTGGAAGCTCGTCGTCCTTACCTTTGGGTGTGTGGGGGGCTTTTCGCTTTAAGGGGTTTTCAGGCAAATGATTATCCCGCACGGAGCTGCTGCGTGACGGCGCTCAGAGTGAATCCGTTAGCTGTGGGCGCATGCGCTTTATACGGCGCCCGTTGCCCGGCTCTAGCCATAAAAGGTAAACTTTCGGAATGGCGCCCTCTGATTGGTCCGGCGTCATGCACTGGGGCACGTCGCGTGCACACTTGGTGCACTGGGCGCTCGCGATTCGAGCGAGCGAAAAGAGGGAGACGGAGGGAGGGGAGGGAGGGCGAGAGAGAGAGAGGGAGGCGATAATAGCAGAAAGGATTGGAGAAAATAAAAAGGGAAGGGATTGATGTGAGCGTAATCTCTTGATATTTAAGTTTTTAGTACAGCGACCAAATGATGTGTAAACGTGTGTGTTTTAAATGCACCTGCTCTCTTTGCACATACGTTTGACTGGTTTGAGAAGTTTGGAGCTTTTAGCAGCAGCAGCAGCAGCAGCAGCAGCAGCAAGGCCTCCTCCCCCTCTTCTTGTAAAGACTGCAAAGGCCCGGCCCGGCCCGGCCCAGCCCAGCTCGGCTGGGGCCTTGCGCTCGCTCCCATTTCGTCCCTTTGGATTAACCTGATGTTTCAGACACCACCACTGCAGTGGCAGGAAGTGATGATTTTGCTGTTGTAACTCACAGTTAACGCTGCATCACTGGGGGGTGGGGTGGTGGTGGGGGGGGGGGGGGGGGGGTGGAGGGTCAGACGAATGACATGCAGAACATTCCCTGGTTGATGGGTGTGTGTGTGTGGTGTATGTGTGTGTGTGTGTGTGTGGGGGGGGGGGTGTCCACTAATGTAGGCCACCCCCTCCCCACCAGCTCCACACACACACACACACACACACTGTTCCCTTGACCATATTAATATATTGATCAAGTTTTTTTTCCTGCAATCTTGGCAATGTTCTGCCTTAATAGTGTTTCCATGTCCTCGCTGCTCTGCCTCCCTCTCTCTCTCTCTCCCTTCCTCCCGCTCTCTCTCTCTCTCTCTCTCCGGTCTGACAAAAGGTGTCTCGTTTCAGGGCTGAATGGGGGTTTGTCAGCGATTTCTTTTTTTTTCTCTTTTTTTTTGATGCAACCTCGGGTGGTGCAAGTGAAGGTTTTTCAACGGCGGGGATCGTAGGAATTTGCTCAGATAATTCAGCGAAAGCGTGTAAACGTGAGGGTGGTGGAGAGGGGTGTGTGTGGGGTGGGGGGGTTGGGGGGTGGGATGAAGGCAGCAGGAAGGAGCCCTTCAGCTGCGGCCGCAGTCGCGAAGGGGCGCGCCGCCACCGGCGGCGACATTGAACGCCACGAGACAGGAAGTGCTCTCGCGGACGACCGTCGCCGCCGCCGCCGCCGATGGATGAACGCCTCCCTTCTCCCTTCTCTCCCTTTTGTCCTCCGCTTCTATTGTCTGGCATCGCAGATCTGCTGGTGTTCCTGCGAGGACACTTTCGCAGCGTGTCTGATTCTCCTTCCTCCCCGACACCTCGCCCCGTCAGCCGGTTGTGGTGGACACAAAAAGCCTGTTCATTCCTGAAGCCAAGCCGTATCTCAAGGCACCTAAACGCCACGGTTTTTTTCCCCATCGTGACAAATTTTAATTTGGTTTGCACGCTTCGCCCCTGTGTGCACTGCGAGCCTTTTAAAAAACGGCTCTTCCTGTTTTTTTCTGCCTTCCCTTTCATCAGTGGACTCCTTATTACATCCTATTTGCCCAACACTCATTCATTTTTGTGAACCTGTGCGGTGGCCTTGGGTCAATGGGAGCGATTTGAACCTGCGGCCGCCCGGCTCTTGCAGCAACTTCTACTCTTCCTCCAAAGCCACTTCCCCTTCCTCCCTCACTTGCAACAACAACCTGCTACGTAGAATTTTTTTTTTCTCGCCCGTCTTCCTCGTCTTCATTCATGCTGTGACTGTAAATGGCAATGTCGCTCGGCATCGCACGCTGCATACGTCCTCTTTGGGCTGAGGCGCAGTTTCGCGAGCGCAGGGCGAGAGAGCGGCCCTTAATTTAACATTCAGAAGCTCGCAATTAAAGAGCACTTTAAAGCTGCAGACTCTCACAGAGCGATCGGAATATCGAAGTCCTTCTCCCCTCTTGCCTAAATAACTCATTAGCTGTGTTAAACATTTAGCCCATTTGCAAATTAGCACTACAACTTCGGCTTAGTTATGGAAAACTCAGTCTTGTCTTCGATTCTATTCGAGATCTTTATGGCGTTTGGGAGGATCAAAGTTCTACTGACACTGTTTGTTGACTGCTGCTATTTCTTTCTTTTTTTTTTTTTTTATCATTAATCCCCATGTAGAGCCTGCGTCAACCCAACGAGTTGTTCATTCATATTCCACAATGGGAATCTGTTGGTCAGGAGCACAATGAGGGAGGCTCCACAGGTAATCGGAGGAGTTTCCATTTAATAGACGTCATAAAGATGTAAACAGGGATCGGCTGGGAAATGTTTAATCTCGCCCTGGACGCAATAATACGCCCGCATGAGCGTCCGTGTCAGGTTCCGGTGTGAAAAAAAAAGACAAATTTGCGATTCTGACTCTTATTTTGTCAGAGATAAAGACACGCACCGTGTTGGGAAAATGACTTTTTTTTTTCGCCTGTCTGCGTTATTGTGTTCGACAGGTGTCAGCCTGCTTAGGTAAGCAGGACTTTGGACATGCATTTACTTACATGTTACGTGTGTGTGTGTGTGTGTGTGTGTGTGTGTGTGTGTGTGTGGGTGTGTTTTGCCGTAGTAGTGAAGTAAGTGAGAGATCCCTGACTTGAGGGTGGTGTTGCCAACACTCTCCACTTGGAATTTGCACTATTCAAGTGCCTGGAATAGTGTGCCTGGAAGACTCATCTCATGTGTCATAACAGTGTGTGTGTGTGTGTGTGTGTGTGTGTGTGTGTGTGTGTGTGTGTGTCACGTCATGTCACGTCACATGGCCAGCAAAACGCAGCCTATCCTATCTCAACTTGGACTTCAGCCGTCAAGTAGAAAGAAGCGAAGCACCTGATGCATTTTTTCCACCAAAAAAACTCACCCAGATAGTAAAGGTCACTCAAGGTGTTGTGTGTGTGTGTGTGTGTGTGTGTGTGTGTGTGTGTGTGTGTGTGTGTATAATCACTATTACTGGGAGCTGCGGTTGTCTAAACGGACCGTTTGTCAAGCTTAAGAGACACTTTAACCGCTGCAACAAGTAACAGGTCTGGGCCAAAAAAGAAACACTTTTCGTACGTCCACAGCGAGAGTTTGGGAGGTCCTGAGAATGACTGTTATTACGCCGGGGCCCGTAACCTTTGGCAGTGACATGCAGTGTATCCCGCAGCGGTGGCAACAACGTGGGGGCCAGAGGGAGCCGGTACAAAGGTTTGCAGCCATGGTTTATTGTTTAGCCACCTTTCAGGGCTTGTTGTTTGCCCCCCCCCCCCTGCACCCCCCCCCGCCCCCCCCGCCCCCCCACATACACACATCCACCACCACCACCACCACCCTCCCGCCAACCCTGCATGATGCACCGGAGGCCGAGGGCGCAGCCCTGGAATATCATAACGCGCAACGAGGGAGCCGGTGAAGCGAACTGAAACGGCAAATTTAGCCGTAATTCTGACATCGGTGACGGCGTGACTCACTGGGTGACCTTTGCATTGAAAGGCCCCGGGCCACAGAAGGGGTTTCCTGTGTGCTGAAGGTGTCTGCGTGACATAATGCTTCATTTATCTACTTATCTATTTTCCTCTTGAAAGTGTGCTCTGCCTCAAATCCCATATTAGGTTATGAGAGAGAGATAGTAATTTAATTCCCCGGGGGGTTAATTTGGGAAGAAGCTCCCAGTGGTTCGTCTTCCAGATGGGATAAGCTAATATTCCACTTCATTGCAGGGCCACATAGAGACAAGCAATCATTTGCGCACACACACCCGCACCTATGGACAATTCAGAGTTCCCAATTCACCTCGCATGCATGTTTTTGGCCTGTGGGAGGAAGCTGGAGAACCTGGAGAGAACCCATGCAGCAGAAACTCCCCACAGAAAGGCCCGGAATCGAACCCGCAACCTTCTTGCTGCGGGGCGACAATGCTAAAAGTGTAAAATGCCACATCTCCTGCAAGTAGGGCAAAACGCAAAAGCTGACTTGCTGATTCTTCGAGGGCAGATTTCATCCATGTGAGAGCTGAACCGCACATCTGCAGCTTCACATCTCAACCCAACGATATGAGAGAAGTAGCGGCTTTGGCGGCCTTGCAGTCCCGCCCAGAGTGCTAGGACCAAAAAACTGTTGACCGTAGGATTCTATTACAACAGGTGGTGAGCATTTTTGCCTCCTCTTTGCCCGCTCATGTCAGGTGCGGCCATGTGACGAGGCCCGTCGCTCAGCCCACCGGCCCGCGTATAAGCACGTGTGTTTACATGCGGGCATGTGCGATTCAAAGGCCAAAGAACTTGGGATGACATCAGCCAGCTGTGAGCGGGCGCTATCTCTGTTGACGCTGCAGAGTACGGCTGTGAGTAATTAACAGGCTCTACGCTGCTGTTAAAACTGATTAGACGATGAAGCTGGAGTTCGCCCACTTCCTCGGAAACCCCTCCACAGAATGGGGCAATTTTACTCTTACGGTGACCCCAACGTGTCCAGCATACCCCCAACCCCCTGCCTCGCTTTGCTTTGATATGCTTCTCCGAGTGCCCACGGAACCACGTCTCAGTGTTTTACTAGTAATTTGCGAGGTGTCGTGACGCCCTCGCGTGACGTCACGGGCTCCCAGGTTTTTGTCAAATAAGGTAAGATCCAGAGGAGGCAGAACATCCTGTCTGCTCCGCCACACCCCGCATTGGTAAAACCCGTCCCACTGCCACTTCCTCTTCCCTTTAATGAGCTGAGACGCAGCAATTTTCTCTTTGCCTCTTGACTTGAGGAAATGTCACCGTCCACCTTCTTCTCCGCCTTCTTTCTCTCTTTTTTTTAAATCGTGAGGGTGTTTGGCGGACGTCAGCCCGCTGCTTGTTGCAGGGGAGCCGCTGCCAAGGGAGGGGGTTTTTTGGTCGGTGGTGTTGGGGGATGGGAGATGGAACCGTGAAAAGGCCCTTTGCTAATGGAAAGGGCTGGCTGTTGGGGGGAGGGGAGGCGGGTGGTGGTGGTGGTGGTGGTGGTGGGACGGGGGGGCTGGGTGGGTGGGTGGACGTAAATATGAGCAGGCACACCAGAGAGCCGGAGAGAGTCAAACTGCAACCGGACTCAAAGGCTGTGCGGCTCAATATCAGAAAGCATTCTTGACAATTAGCCCTGAGTGAGCTTGAAAGCTCTGTGTGGACATGGAAATGGGACAAGGGTGGGGTGTGTGTGTGTATGTGTGTGTGTGTGTGTGTGTGTGTGTGTGTGTGTGTGTATGTGCACGCGCAGAGGGGCGTTTGAGGGTAAGATGAAACCATCAAACAGTATCCGTGTGGAAACACACAATAGCAATCGCTGGAAATGCATTGCCTGCTGCTGTTTTACGCTCCCTCTCCCCATGTATGTGTGCGTACATGTGAGGAATACATTGACACTGCTGGAAGTGATCCATCTCCTCGTGCAGATGAAACACTCGGGAAATGATTAGCTCAGTCTGGTGCAACACTGGCAAACAGGAAATCGGCTCTTTCACATTTTTACAAGCAGCTTGTAAAAAATCTCGACTCTTTTTTCGAGGTCACATTCACGGAGTGCCGTAAAGGCTTTGAGCCCTGCACACAGCCCAATCCGTGGAATACACACGCATGTATGTGTGTGTGGAATTCCTCAGCATTTTCAGAATACACAGAGCTTTGAACATGACAATAACGTGTTGGCGTTCCACAATGGTGCAGCTCGAGCCACGCGTCTTACGTCCACACCCTGCTGCTGCTGCTGCTGCTGCGGATTTTGCTCTTTCAGAGAAAAACAAACGCGCCCCAGCGGACAAGAGTTCACGCTGTGCCAACGGACGCGGTCGTCGCGTCCCATTTTGGAATCCCAAACCGTGCCGACTGGGAGGCGAAAGGGTGTCCTCGCCACAACTTCATCCGCCACAGTTCAAAACCCATCAAAGTTTTATACGCAGGTCTCTGTAGCGAGTCTCCGGCTGTCGCCACAACAGATGTTCACTCTCTCTGGTGTCGCTCTGGTCCTGGACTGCCTGCTGTGCTGGGCCAGCACTTGATACCGCCTTAAAACTGCAGGTGCAGTCAATATTCGGCAAAGCTCTTGCTATGCTAGTTCTCAACAGCGGACTAGCTAGCGCGCTATCGTCTTTTCACTTGGCATTTTAACAGAATCAAAACCACTGCATCGGCTTCAGACTTCAAGAGTGACGTCGCTCTCCACCAAATGTTAAAGAATGCTTTTTTTTTTTTTTTTAACTTCTGTATCAAAAGTTAGCATTCAGTCAAACAGTCGTCCAGACTTTTCTCCTCCCTCGGCTTTCTTTGTCCCGCTATGCTCTCCTCCCCCCTTCACTCTTTCTCTTCCTCTCCCCTCTCTGTCCCCCTCTCCCGTCTTTGCAGCCTGTTGAAAAGTGACCAGCCGACCAATTGTTTGCCATCTGTGACTGGTCGCCGTTTCGGGAGAGGGAAGCCCCACTCGCCGCTCCTCTCACCCCCTCTTCCTGCCTCACCCCCCTCCTCCTCTCCCCCGCCCTGCCCCGCACACAGCCAATAGATTAGCTGTCTGCAGCGTCATTGATCTGTGGGTCACCGTGGTGACAGTCTGACTCCAAGGCACAGGCCAGTCACCAGCTGTGAGCCAGCGTGTGTGTGTGTGTGTGTGTGTGTGTGTGTGTGTGTGTGTGTGTGTGTGTGTGTGTGTGTGTGTGTGTCGGGCCTGCCAGCTGGCCTTTTCGTGCTACGATTGGATTAGCTTCCCATTTAAAAGCCCAAATGGATCCTCAGAAATTAAGGCCTCAGTCCACACACACACACACACACACACACACACACACACACACACACACACACACACATACACACACGGATATTACCGGCCACACCCCCATTCTGACAAGTATCCATGATATTCAACCAAGCTTTGGTGAGATGGTTCAACCTGTTGGGGTTCTCAAACTATGGTCCCTCTTCATGTAAATATCTGTAAATAATTCATTTAGATAACTGTAAATAATTAATTTGGATAACTGTAAATAATCAAACTGTTCATAACATGTAAATATCTTGTTTTTATAAGATTTCCTTCTCTTTGCACTACTTTTTGTAGCTGTAATAATCAAATTTACCCAAGGTGGTCTCTTCTCTACTTTATTCTACATCACAGGTCTGTCAGATGATATATATATTATTATGTATTATATATATATCATTTGCTTCGGTCAACTTGAACACTTCCTCTTAAAAATCTGCACTCAATTTTTTTGCCTTTTTCCGCAGCAGCCGCAGCGTCGTGTCGAAGTGACGTGAGACAAGTTGTTCAAACTTTGCATCATCAATACGGGAAAAAAAATCTGCCTCCGCCCTTTGAGTGGCCGATCCATTATTCCTCCATAGCTGTCAGACAGCTGTGGCGGAGTACTGAGGGCTGAACTAATACGCCAACCACATGCAGCACTCGAGGCCCAGTGCTCTTTTTTTTTTTTCTTTCCGCCCAGTAAGTCATGAACGCAGTCACATGGTCCCCTCGGCCCTATCTTCATCTTCCCCTCTTCCTCTTCCTGCACACCCCCACCTCACTTCCTCCTTTGTCCGCTCGCCCTCCCATTGGCTGCGAGCCACGACTGAGGTTCCTTTTATGGCTGTGAGTTATTTTTTTTTTTGTTTTTTGCTTTTGCTTCTGTGCCGTGACAAATGAGGAACCAGCGACTGTGTTGGAGCAAAAGCAAAACGCAAAAAGCCCGTGACCTTTGCAAACACAAAGACAATGCAGAGTTCACGGCGAGTGACACGCTGTCCGGCGCAGTGTTACCGCTGCTCAGGCCAAGAATGATACAGCTACAGATACAACTTCATTAATCCCACCAGGGGCAGTTGGTTTGAGCGTCTTGCACACCATGTACAGAGCCACAAGTACATTCAATAAACAAATTAGGTAGGCAGAGTAGCATAAAGAAGAAGAAAGAAAAAGAGGAAGAAAGAAAGAAAGAAGAAAAGATAGGGTTACTAATAATGACCTCATGGATCTTATAAAACAGTACATTGGTAAGAATAAAATTCTTAGAAAAAAAAAATGTAAACGGCAAATAGCAGCAGGAATAAAAGATTTTAGGAAACAGGCGGCATTCCAAACAGGTGAGACCCGCTAAAAACCAGTGGGGTAACAAAGGAATGATGAAGTAAAAGCTGGATCTGTTTAACTATCTATCTATCTATCAATCTGCCACCATCTCTTAGATTGTGAACGTTTGAAACCCCCACCCCTCCAGGCTGAGCTCCCACCCTGCAGGTTTTCCTTGTCCCAGACCAAGGCCTCCTCAGCTGCAGCTCAGCTCTCTCTCTCTCTCTCTCTCTCTCTCTCTCTCTCTCTCTCTCTCTCACACACACACACACACACATATGCACTTTGATCCGCGGTCCCTGGCAGTCGGCTCTGTTTGGACTTTTCCTTACATAACACCCCCCCTCTCCTCTCCTCGTATCTTTATTGCCCCTTTCTGCTCTCTCCTGCGCTGTCAGCACAGTCAAGCCACCCTCTCTCCTTCGTTTTGTCGCCAGGGGGAATAGCATGAGCACGGCGGCACAACAAGCCGCCCTGCCCTGAGATGCGGCTAGCTGCTGCCGCTGCTAGCGGCTGCTGCTAGCTGCTAATAGCGCCTCTCCTCTCCTCGCCTCCCTCGCTCAACGCCGCGCGACACACCGGCTTCACTTCTTGTTTGCACTTCCCACCAACCCTCGTCGTGCTCGCCGGAGCCTCGGTTTGAATGAAGCCGCGCTGCTCGGCCGCCCATTGGCCGCCGCCGCCTGCCATATAAGGCTACGGGGGGGCCAGCAACAGTTGGCAGGAAGCGGAGCGGCGAGGAAGTGGCGACGAGCAGAGAGAAGGAGAGGACTCGAGAGGAAACAGCCACACACACCCCCCCCCCCCCCCCCTCCACATCCCCTCCACATCTTTATCTGTAGTCCTCTGGTTTAACAACGCGCTCATCCCCTCCGTTTCTGCGCCGACTGGCACCTTATTCCCTCCTCCTCTTCCTCCCTCTCCTCCAACACGCTGGAAAACGTGTGAGCCGCTCTACTCAACTAGCGCCACCTGTTGTTCTCACGGGAGTGTGTGTGTGTGCGTGCGTGCGTGTGTCCGAAAGCCTCTTTAATCCACCCCCCCACCCCCCCCATGGCTGCAAACTTTTCAGCTTAGTGCAGCAGCGCACCGGCTCTCCTTTGGCTGAGGGTGTGTGTGTGTGTGTGTGTGTGTGTGTGTAGGCGGGAGGGTTGTCGGTCAAAGTCCGCTCAGAATTATGCAGCAGCAGCAGCAGCACATGGTGCTGCCCCCCCCTTCCCTTCCACCTGCGCTGTATGATTACGTGATTACAACATGGCGTAATGTGTCCAGGTAGGCCACCGTAGGAAGGGAGGAGGCCTGGGTGATTTCTCAACATCCCTCCACCCCCAACCCCCCCCCCCCCTACTATGGACGCACGCTGGGGTTTCCAGTGAAACGTGAATTCACACTTTTGCGTTAGCGAGTAGTAATTGCCGATGTGATGTTTGGCAATACGTACAGTGTCATACAGGCGGACGCGTGAGCGCTGCGAGGCGTTGCGTAAGAGACTGGACGCGTCCAACAACCGCTAGCTAGGCTGGCGGCCTGCTTTTTGATATTTTGATCCACCTCCGTGGCGAGAGAGCATTGCGTCACTCTCAGCGGAGGTACAAATGCTTTATGATGTATAATTTATGATGTATAATAAAAGCAGATTAGGATAAAGCTCTGGCCAGGGCAGCAGCAGCAGCACAGGCTGACGCTGGAGTAACAAGAGAAGAAGATTCTCTGTTGCTTGCACGCTGGCCATGAAGTAGAGAGTGTTATTGTTAAAAGGTTAGACTATACCGGCGTGGGCAAAGTTTTCAAAAAATTTCGCAGAGGAGGGCGGAGCAGGAAGATGGATGGAGTGTTTTGGTGATCCGCCTCAAAGGAGGAAAAATATATATCATGGGATATGTAGAAAACATGGCTTGATGTCTACTGAAAATGAACAAAGGCAAAGTCAATCACAATGTCTCTGAAGCCCCACGGCATTTAGCTCTTTATTGAAATGACTCTTAAAACACAGTGGCCGCATATGGCCCCCCGGGCCGTAGTTTGCCCATGCCTGGCAAAGATTCAGCGTATCACATATTTTTCTTTTCTTCTTCTTTCGCATGAACAATTTTTAAGGTTTCAGTCTCATTCGATCGATGATATTATTTTCCTCGCCGCTTCTGACGGAGCACTTGAACTGTTTCCAAGTGTCCAATAAGCTGCTGAGTGAGATTCACTCTCGGCAGGTCAAGTATTTCGTTTATTTTACTTCAGTTTCAGTTTACACAGTTTTGTTTGCGTTGGTTTGCAAGCGCTCCCCAGGACCGACGGCGCACGGCGGTGCTAAGTGAGTGTGTTTGTGTGTTTGTTGACCTGCGAGTGTATTAGTCAGGCCACGCCCCGCTGGTAATGCTGACGTCCATAAAAGGAGATCTTTAAGTTTGTCACATGACAACAATCTGAGGAATGCAAGACGGGTCACATGGGACGCCGTCTCAAGGAAATCAGCTTCGCCTCCCCTAAAGAATTAGGTCTTTTAGTGCAGCTGTGTGTGTGTGTATGTGTTTGTGTGTGTGTGTGTGTGTGTGTGTGTGTGTGTGCAAGCACCTACATTATATTTGCGAGGTGCACATTTGCGAGTCTATGTGTTTTTTGTGGCCCCTTCATTGGCTTTTGTGTGTGAACGAGTGTGTGTGTGTTGCGTGTGTGAGATAGGAAGAGAGATGGAGATAGAGAGAGTGATCGCACGCGCGTGTGTGTGTGTGTGTGTGTGTGTGTGTGTGTGTGTGTGTGTGTGTGTGTGTGTGTGTGTGAGGGGGGAGATTTGGGGAGTTCACAGCTTGTGCGATTTCACTTCTCAAAAGTGTTCCAGTTACTGGAAAGTGCACAGGAGGACGCTTTCAATTTCCTTCTCGGGGGCAAAAAGACGAGGTTAGACTGAAGACTAGAAACAGACTCGACTCGGATCCAGAAACAGACTCGACCCAGGCCAGAAACAGACTAGAGCGAGTCTCTTCCTCATAGGTCGCACTCCAAAATACGCTACTAAGAATGTTGCCTGCTGCTCGTATGTAGGTTGGTGGTTTTGACGGCGGCGGCGGGGATGAAAATTCGCACTCACACCACTTCCCTAAAGCTGACGCTGCTCTGTGCTGCCTCCTGTAGCCTTCTACTGAAAACCGCAGTGCCATCAAGAGGAGAGACTTCCTCTTGATGGCACTACGGGCACCTTATATGGTAAACCGTTCTCAGGTATAAACCCAGACTGTGGCACTCAAGTGCCGTCCTATCATTTTTTATTTTTTTTTTGTCATCTTGGTATCCGCCTGCTGCTGCTGCTGCTCTGACTGTTGTGTGTTTGTGAGTCATGAGGCCAGGAAACTACAGGGTCGACAGCCTGGTGAGCCTCTTTTTCGGGTTTTTTGCATCGGCAGATGATTTACATCTTTTCCACAATGAATCAACAGTTTGGCGGAGTCACAGTTTGAGTTTTTCAGTTAACAGCACTCACTCTGTCGCAGACATCGAGCTCAACTTGCAATCCTTTTGTGAAAAAACGAAGAACAAAAAAAAGTATTTATCTTTAAAGCCACTGCGTCATGAAAATAAGTTTACCACTGGGGAAAGCTGAACAAGAAGGTTGCAAGTTGAAGGGGGGGGGGGGGGTGGGGTGTCAATAAAGCACATATATTCTATTCTATTCTATTCTATTCTATGTGCTCTTGCTAGGTACTTTGTAGCTTCCTCCCACAGTACAAACACATGCACATTTGGCTAATCAGCAACTTTAAATTGTCTGTAGTCTGACGGCCGTTTGTCTCCCTGTGGCCCTGCGATGAACCAGCGACCTGTCCGTGGTTGTAACCCCGCCTTCGCCCTAAAACAGCTTGGATGGACTCCAAATGAAACCGCAGTGAAACTTTATGCACTCAAAAGAAAAGTCTGAACAAAACAACCCAAGTCTGCTTCCACGTGACCGGAACAGCAAAACTGCTGCTTTACCAGCTATTTTGAACCATACTCAAAAAAACAACTTTGCTTCACAAAAATTAAAAACAAAACAAAACAAAACAAAACAAAAAAAAAAAGGAATATGGGGGAGTTTCACTCTGTGTGTCTCAAAGGTAACAGAGCGTGACAGGGCAGCAGCTGGATTCTTACGGTCTCGAGACCGGTCTTGAGACCAAGACCAATCTTGAGTACTACAACACCACTTACAGCCGTGCGTGATATCTGTAAAGCCAATACACTGTTAGTGGTTAGCTTAAAAAAAAGATTTAAAAAAAAAGACACGTAGCCCCCTTGTGTGTTATTCGGTGCATCATTTGCTGACATCTTGTGGACAATAAGGCCTCTGTATTAGCTTGTGCTAACCATTAGCACATCAGCGCGCTGTATTTTTTGCACGTAACCATCCAACTCACAAACTTCAAAAGTCGAAATGAAGGGCAGTGGCTAGCTCAGGCATGGGCAAACTACGGCCCGGGGGCCATATGTGGGCCGTGAAGCTTTTTAATCTGGCCCGCCGTACTCGAAGAAATGATATCAATAGTAAATAAGTCATAAATGAGCTGTATTTCCTCCATTTTCTCAGCATTTCAAGAGTCATGTCAATGAAGTACTGTGTGGC
>NW_027466084.1:912500-942500 GCF_046127955.1 Nelusetta ayraudi
TGACGCGACGTCACAGCTGGAATAAGACATTTATGAGATGAAGAGCAGCTTCAGAAAACAGGAATTCAAATGGGCGGCGTCGGCGAACATGCCCGCTGACCATGAGATGCCACTAGGCCTTCACGCAAGTGGGCCTTTAAACGACGCTAAAGAGCAGCATTGGCAACTTGATTCAGCCAGCTGCTACTGCGCTAATGCTAAGTGCTTGCAACCTGTGGTGCCAATGAATAATTCATTCAAAAAAACCTACGGCGCATTTAAAAATTAAGATATTCATCCGCAGTTCGAGACGAGGTCTCGCTCTCGCATGGTGCGTCACACAATGAGGAGGGGGGCATACGGACAGGAAGGAGGACAAGAGAAGGAACACTTGTGTAGCGGCAGGATGCTTCAAGCTAACGGAGCGGCTCCTCAGCAGGGCAGGAAGAGGTATTTTTAGTGGCATCCTGATCATGTTTCCTTTGAGTAAGAGAGGCAGGCGCCGATCAGCCTCACAATCAATTCACACACACACACACACACAGACACACACACACACGCACACGCACACACACACACGAGGCTAGACTTGGATGCGCTTTCATGACCTTGAGAGACAGAGGAAAAAAAAATCGCTGCGTCGTTTTCATCTCATATCGCCGTGTCTGCCGTGGGGGAGGACTGGCGAGGTGAAAATGAGACGATGTGACACTTGCGCACGCGCGTGCACGCGCACGGCGCACACAAGTGCACGTGCGTGCGTGCTCTGTCTGTCATGCTATCTCGCGCGCAACGCTGACATGCAAGGATGAGACTAACATCCAGGCGCACACTCATGTGCACACATGCAGACGCACACACGCACGCACACACACACACACACACACACACAGACACATGCTGACACACCAACACGCACCCTGCAGTGTCCTCATGCCTCATTGCTCTGTTTCTCTTGTCTGACCTATATTGTTCTGTCGGCTACAGGCTTCCTTGTCTCTCTCGTGCGCGTGCACACACACACACACGCACGCACGCACGGACACACACACACGATGGCAACTACACACTTCATAACCATTTGGATGGAGGGAGAAGCCATGCATTTGCTCTGCTGATCTTGGCTCGACTGCTTCGCAGTTGCCATGACAATGAGAGGGCGGGGGGTGCAACTGAAAGCGCACCACACACACACACACACACACACACACACAGGCTGACCTCTAACCTGACCGCTGTGTGGAGAATGAAGGCGCAGGGAGCGTGCGGTGTCTCCAGTGGCTTCGGATTCCAGCTCTTTGTTGGTGGAGAGGAGGCCCTTTGGTGGGGCTGCAGCTGTGCCTATATACACTCGCACACAAACCAGCAAACACACACACACACACACACACACATACACACACACACACACACACACAGTGCTGGATAATTGAAAGAGACACCATCACTCACTGGCCGTTTTGAAAACAGATCGGAGCGGAAGGTCGTCATCATGCGTTTGTGTAACTTCTGTGGGCAAAGTTTCACGGTGAAAGTCATCAATTTAGAAAACTCAAACAGCGGCATTGTTACGAAGCGAGACTGAAAAACACATGAGCACACCCAAAAATGAGTCTGAAGGCAGAGCCCGGTTCAAAATCAAAGGCTCCGAGCTCAATAAAATACACTTCACTGTCTTCACTGTTCACTGTAAAAGTGCTATGCTGACCGGTGACCGGTGGGGCCTCAATGAGTTCTAAAATTTGACAGAGGGGGGGCCGGAGCAGGAGCAGATGGATGGAGGGTTTTGGTGACGCACCACATAGGAGGAAAAAATATATCATGGGATGTGTAGAAAACATGGGCAATTGAAAACGAACAAAGGCGTTGCAATCTGTCTTTCAAGCCCCAGGGTGTTTGGCTCTTTATTGAAATGACTCTGAAAACACTGAAAAAATGGATGAAATCCAGCTATCTTTTGGCACTATTAGTATAATTTCTTCATGTTCGGTGGGCTGGATTAAAAGGCTTAACGGGCTGCATATGGCCCCCGGGCCGTGGCTTGCCCATGCCAGATATATAATATTTAATTCACTTTGATGACGATTCACATTCAGTCCAAAATGTTGTTGGATTTGTTTGACTTTCAGGAAGTGAAGCGAGTACGTATAAAACATGAAAAAAACGTTTTTTTTCCCCGCTCACTATCGGGCCACATTCTGGGATGCAACAAGCTGCACATGATAACTCCCACAGCACCGACCAGAGTGAAACCTTCATCACATGGAGCCTGTGATGAAGTGATCAATATCTACCATCAGGTCTTGAAGATGCTCACATCAGCAGATCGCTGCAAATCAGGAATCAGGTGCGAAACCTTGTCAGTGACGAGCTTTAAATAGCACCACTTTCTTCCTCTTCTTCTTCTGCTTCCTCTTCTTCTTCTGCTTCTTCTTCTCTTGTTTTTTAAAGAGACAGGAGACGGGACTCTAACGGGACTGAGAGAGCTGTGTGTGTGTGTCCAGACATGAAAGCGATCAATACAGTCAATAGGAGCAGCAGCTGTAACCAGGGGGAAAGGACCGGACACGTCGGCTCGTGCGTTAATCCGGTGACATCATCGACGGCCGCCGTCTTTTGTGTGAGACAAACGGCAAACGATTTGCATTTGTTTGACACACCGGCTTCACGCTGTTAACGCCGTAAAGGAAAGTCTGATGCTGGAAGGATGACTCACGTCACTCACTCTATTGTTTGAATCCTGATCACTTTGAGAGGAAACACTTTTTTTTTTTTTTCTAGCTGCATTTTAGGATTCACGTTCCAATAAGCGACAATATCAGCATCAAGCTTTCAAGCTGAAGCTAAATTCAAACATGGAGGACGCTTTTATTATTAGAAAAAAACATGTATATGTATATATATATATATGTGTATATATATATATATGTGTGTATGTATATATGTATATACAAAGGTCCATTCCACATTGTTTAAATCTCATCTCTCAGGTTTCTACACGTCTGGGAAGAGGGCTTCCTGATTGGTCAACATCATAATGCTGCAGCTAAACTCTGATTAGTTCCAGCTCAGAGGCGTGTCTGTGTGTGTGTGTGTGTATGTGTGTGTGTGTGTGTGTCTACTGACGCAGTGCTGCAGTGCTGCGCCGTCTGCAGGTGTAACGGGGTTGCAGCAAGTGTGTCAGTGTGTCAGAGTGTGTGTGTGTGTGTGTGTGTGTGTGTGTGTGTGTGTGTGTGTGTGTGTGTGTGTGTGTGTGTGCCACTGCTGCAGACAGCCTGGCCCTCATCAGCCGACGGAGCCGAGGCCGTGTCTCCATGACAACCCTCCTCGTCGCCAGGGTTTTGTCTCCCCTCCTCCTCCTCCTCCTCCTCCTCCTCCTGCTCCTCTTCCTCCTCTTTTTCATGACCATTGCAGTGTGACTCCAGTGGTCGGGCCCCTCCAGAGGTTTCACCGCTAACCTCATCTGTAACAGCAAGAAAAGCAGACGCGCCACCAGATAATGTGCGTTTGTGCGCGTGCATCCCTGAACCCGCAAGCGGATTTTAACATGAGTCTGTCTGGATGGGGGGGAGCCACACAAAAGGAAAGTCGATGAACGGCACACACAATTCTGCTCCCGCGCTCTCACGGTCCTCCTAGCGCTCAGTCGAAGATGGGAGTTCTGAGACGAATTCCAATGAACGCAGGAATTAGCAGGACCGACAAACTCGCGTCAACGTCCAGTTGTCTTAGGTGGCGGCTGACACCCGGAATGCTCATTTGACTTTTGCGGGATGTAAACGCAACCCGCTGTGGTCTGTCCTCGCTTGAGTTAATTGTCAAACTAGACAGACAGTTAACGCGTGAGATGATCCAAGGAAAACTGAAGCTTGGCCCTCTTGAACAGTTGGGGCTGTATCCACTCTCAAACTGTAGTAAAACACACAAACGAAACACAATCGCGATAAACTACTTTACAATATTTCCACATAATTCAAATGTCACTTAAATCGTCTGTGGGCACCATTCACTCAAAAACACGGCTAGGCTATATTATCTCAACTAAAAGCAGATCTCTGTGGTTAGCTAACCAATGTACAAAACTGCACAACTCCACGTGGCCGTTAGCAAGCTAGCGACTTAGCAAACTATGATTAGCAATTCTGTAAAAGGAATCAAAACTTTACTGAACATGAAAATATGCACTCTGTCATCATCCTAATATCGTTAGACAACGAATAAGCGTGTCAGTATCCACTCATAGGCATGTAGTCTCCAAATATTGCCGTGAACAAGATGCTGAACTACACACACGATCTCCAGTCCGTCACAACTGAAACGGAATGTTGAACGGAGTGCTAAAAATGGAATGAAATTGGACTATTTAAATGAAACATTTCTTTTTTTCCGTATTTACAGTACGACACTCTTACCATTCATATATACATATAAGGAGAAGACAAGAGGCTGAGGATGAAACTAGCAGGCGATAGGCCTACAGTAAGTGCAAAGAGGAGACTTGTGGATGTATTGAGAGAGAATAGAACACCCTCAAAAAATATATTAATATTAAAGAGGTGCAAGGCCCAGGCAATTCCATCAAAACAAAACACGTTTATGTTTGGTCCTAGATGCCTGTCAGTAATGCTATTAAAGATCTTTGAGATGGACACCCCAGTGCAGCGGGCTTTTTTTTTAAAATTTTTTTGGCTGTACTGAGAGAGGACATGCAGGTAGCCGCTGTGAGAGGAGAGGATGCAAGAGGAGACGGTCAGGTGGAGGCAGACGAAGAGAGAGAGAAGAGCATGAAGAATGTTTCCAGAGCGTCACGACAGTGGCGAGCGCCCGACATCAAGGCGAGAGCATCCTTGGAATCTTTCTCCCGAGGGTTAGAATGTCTCTGCTGCTCCTGAAGAATTCCGCCCTCGCCCACCCGCGCCCACTCCAGAAATTCCACCCGCTTAGTTTGACTCTGTGGCGCCTTGTCAAAAGAGTGACCCTGTGTGGTGATTTCTGGTCATTGGCCGTTTGTTTAGCAAGTGCGGATGAATACGGCTTCAGCGGTAACGCAGAGTAGATGGTGGGAGAGATTTTTAGGAAATGGATAAATAATCTGTACCTTTCTGCTTTCTGTGGAGCAGAGCACATAGAGAATGACTGGAAAGAGGTCCAAGATGCTCCTCACCAGCCTCGGTACACAAGGCCAACTCTGAGGCATTTCTGTCTCCGGATCTTTCTTCTTCTTTTGTCAAGGAAGTGCTGTCCAGTTCTGATTAAAAAAAAATAAAATGCTGCAGCATCCGCGCTGACCTCATCATCAGTATTATCAGCAGCAGCAAGGCTCACAGTTGTTTCCTCTTTCATTTCCTCTTGATCTCCTGCAGGTTTTCAAAAGTAGTCTGCAGCTGTCCTTATCTAATCAAAACTGACTGGTTGCTCCATGGTAAGACTGACCAAAAAAGGAAAGAAAAAAAATGCATTACTCAAAGCAAAACTGTCAACAGTCTTTATTCACAAAAGTAACGAGACAAAATCAGTCTGTAAAGGAAAAATCATCATCAAAAATGCACAAATTAGCAAACAATTATCTCAACTCGTAGAGGGGGGGAAAATGCCAGAGACAAGGAAGTTTGTCGGCTCTCTGTTGCAAAAGAACGCAGACAGAGTGACTCAGCACAAGCGAAGACGCTGACGATATATACACACAAGGTAATGGGGAACAAGTGGAAGCAATCAGTGCGACAAAGACTAATCAGACCAGGTGGGCACACGCGAGGGAAGAGCAAGTCGACCGACACGCGAGGGAACAGAATTTCAAAGTAAAACAGGAAGTCACAGAAGACAATAAACGCAACTGAGCTGACAAACCTGACTTGACCCCAGAGTTCAGAACATGACGAGCACACGGTAAGAATGACCTTATGTCATGATGGTCGTGGGTGTGGTCACTTAAAGGTCCAGTGTGTAAAATGTTGAAGGGAGCCTGGCGGCAGCGTGTGGACTTCTTTTAAAAATGTTGGCACAAGATTGAAGCTAGCTAGCATCAAGACCCTTGCTCTCAGTATATTCTTATATATTTATATGGCAACTGTTCTAATGGTTGGGAATCCAAATTACTTTTACTGTACACACTTTTATTCATGTATTTACGGGCAGTATGTTAAGCTTTTACCGATATAAATCTCTTAAATCAAGCCAGATTTTGCACACTGCACTTTAAAGAGCATCCTGGTCAGCCGCATCAATCCGCAATACTGTTCTGACTTTTTGGAAGTGGCCTGAAACAGTCACCCCGCCCCCAACAAAACAATCCTCAGGCTCTGAATAACAAGGTTGGGAATCATTATGGCCTTGTGTGCTGCGCTGAGTCGGATTTCGGATTCCCGAAGCGGCAAAATACAGGTCAGCGCTGAGGAACCAGCGCCGTGTGTCACACTTAATCACGCAGTCTGCGTCCCAAGCTAGTCATTGGCGCTGCGACGGCGGTGATTTGGCTGAAAGGATTTGTTTAAAGGATTTGACTCGGCCGTGTTTATGCCGTTTGAAACAATCATCTCCCAGCAGCGCCGAAAGAACGGACCTGGCGGGCGCAGCTGTGCTGGTGCGTCTCCCACGCGGACGCAGTGACGACCTACTGCAGATTAAACCCACCAAACGGTCCCAAGCTCAACCTAATTCGCAGCGAGCGACCCGGCGGGGTCGTCTGTCCGGCGCGCGCGGAGGACCATCTGCGAGCGCCGACTTGTCTGTTGAGCCAACAACAAAAGTGAATCAATTATTCAGCGGGATCCTCTTAAGTTCAGCTGGGCTGCAGTCGAAGCAGAGCGATTGGAGGGATTTGCAGCCGCAGGGGGAAGATGATTGACGCTGCTGCCGTGGTGAATCTCAAAATAAAACACTGGAATCCCTTTGCTGAATTAAACTGAGGATTTACTTGGTCATTTTTCTCCAATCAACCAATCATCCTGGCTTCTCCCTCCATTGAAAGGGCAGCACCTGGAATAAAACTGAAAGAACCACAACCTAGTTTAGCGGTGGGCAAACATTTTGACCAGTGGGGGCACAATGGGTTCCAAACTTTGATGGGTAGCAGAAGGAGTGCTTTGGTGAGCCACCATCATAGGAGAAAGAAATATATCATGGGATATGTAGAAAACACGCTTTAATGTCAATTGAAAATGAACTAAACGTCACAACAAAATATGTGTCTTTGAAGCCCTATGGTGTTTAGATCTTTATTGAAATGACTCTTTAAACACTGGAAAAAAAATGGATGAAATACAGCTATTTTATGACTTACTTACTATTAATACAAATTCTTTAGGTTCGGCCGGGGCGACACGGTGGCGTAGTGGTTAGCGCTGCCGCCTCACAGTAAGAAGGTCGTGGGTTCGATTCAGGGCCTGGGACCTTTCTGTGTGGAGTTTGCATGTTCTCCCTGTGTCTGCGTGGGTTCTCTCCGGGTTCTCCGGCTTCCTCCCACACCCCAAAAACATGCATGTGAGGTCAATTGAACATTCTAAATTGTCCGTAGGTGTGCATGTGAGTGTGAATGGTTGTTTGTTTCTATGTGGCCCTGCGATGAACTGGCGACTTGTCCAGGGTGTCCCCTGCCTTCGCCCTAAGACAGCTGGGATAGGCTCCAGCAGACCCCCGTGACCCTGAGCTCGGGACTAAGCGGGTATGGAAAATGAATGAATGAAAGGTTCGGCCGGCCGGATTAAAAAGCTTAACGGGCCTCATATGGCCTCCGGGCCTCAGTTTGCCCATGCCTGCACTGTAGCTCCGACCCACAATCAAAAGGTTGGTCATCAAGGGTGTGAAGACAATCTTTCAATTGGTTCTGAAAGGGTATCTAACACTAAACACAACATGCCAGGACATTTTTTTCACCCTCACAACTCAATTTTCATTCTCAGTGGCAAAAATAATAAATCAAATCTGCAGTATTTTCCAAATTAGTCTCAACGTGCAGCAGGGACGGGCAGCCATCAGGCACCACGGTCGCTCCCTGCTGTTTTCACACCAGTGTGCCGACAAGCTGCTTGAAGTGGGATGCCGACGCCTTAATTCTGTCTCAGTGAAAACTGGGTGAAGCTTTGGCGGACGGAGAGATTTCCAGTTGTGTATTATCAACACAGTGCGAAGTTTGCACCACAATCCTCTTTTTGTACCTTGTTTAGAATTGTGTTTGTGAATAGGCAGTTTTGTATCGTGTGTTGGCCCTCGTCAGCCACCGTAATCTATCTGTCTATCTATTTCTTTCTAAATCAAGAGGAAATTTACACCTCACGCGTCTCACATCGTCTCATAGTAGCTGCCACAGACGGCTCACGGTAGTTTGTCTTTTACGGGGCATGAGGCAAAAGGAAATGGACCACGACCCGGCAACCCGTCCTGGGTGTAACCAGCATCCTGCGCTTAACACAGAGGGCAGAGTAAGCGGTGACAGAAAAGGAATGGATGGATGGTGCATAGGTTTGACTAACGGGCCAACGTGCCGTGGGAAACCAAACAGCGCAGTGAGGGCAGTGAGAGTAAATGAGGAGAGCGTTGACGACCCGTGCGCGTGTCGGTTCAGCTTTGGATCGTCGCGCCATTCAAGGCGAACGGGGGAAAATGAAATTCGTTCTTGGACGCATCAGCTGAGGCCTGCAGATTTTATTACGGCGCAACGCCGGAAGTGAAATTGCATCAACATCAAAACTGGATTTGTTTGAAGATGTTTTGGCCTGAGATTGGATTTCGGCGGACGGAGAGGAGAGGGGAGGAGGCGGGAAGAGGGGGAAGAGAGGGAGAGATTACTCTACATTAGATTACACGTCGGGCTCCGATTACAGCGTGCGCACGGAGCCAAAGGGCGGCGCGCAGGAACACACGGGTTGCGACACCGATTTATCTGCGAGACATTATCGCTTTTGCGTTCAAACCTTCGGCAGAAGAGAGCAGGAACAACAACGAACCGGCCGGACCCCCTGCGGTGAAATCATATCAGCGTCGCTGGACCGCCGGCGCTCGAGAGGCCAGAGGGGCCGAGCTCCTTCAATCGCCGCTGTGTGTGTGTGTGTGTGTGTGTGTGTGTGCGTTTTTTTTGGGGGGGGCGCGGCGCGCGGAGGGTCCGAGTGTGCAGCTGCTGCCGATGTGACCCCAGTGTTGTGTGTAGTCGCGGCCAATGCTGGTGAGGAGATGCCAGCGTGATCTGTTTGGTCTCTTTGTTTACCGAGTCAGGCCTTTTTCCTGCCCTCTGATGTGCGTGCTCGGGGCCCATGAATAGAGCTCTGTGTGCCCAGGCCCACCACACTATTTGAATGCCGAGTCCATCTGACCAGAAGAAGCCTGATGAAGACCTCGGGATACGGCAGGGAGGTGAACGGGTGAAGACGGTTACCGAGGTCTCCCCTTGTTGTTTTTTGTGTTGCTCTTCTTTCTGCTACTTTACAAAATTTGGTTCCACGGACGTTTGGTTGACAGTATCTCTGCGGATACAATTTAGTTAAGTTGCACATTTATTAAGAAAGGGTTGCGGCCCAAAAGGGGGATTCTTGGTTTCGACTCATTTGCCCATCAGATATTCGCAAATCATTTAAAATGCAATTTACAATCAAGATTCACTTTTTTGTGAAATGGTATGGTCCCAGTTGCTATCTGTAGCTTATGACCATGGGCCCGGACATGAGAAAACCATACAAAACAGTTCCTTATTGGTACTAAATTCAACCAAACCGACACACTAAGACGTCCCCAGATTCCCGAGATGCAGAGAGAGTCACACAAAGCTCGCACATCAGATATTTGCTACACGAGACATTCATACCTGGCCACTGTCAACACCTCGCCAGCTCCAGGAGGCCCAGCTGGTTTTCCTCTCGTTGTACAAAGCACTTTGAGACCATAAGTAACATAATAAATAAAATTTGGCATTTAATGGCAAGTTTTGCTCCAACCTCTTCTTGAAGATAAACAGAGATACAGACTCTTTTATTGTGCTGTCACTCTCGTTTCAAATTTTTGACCTTTACCTGTTACACGTGAACATTTCAGTTTCCTTTTATTTCCATTTAAAAGTTGTTTTAAAATGATCAAAAACATCAATAAGGGAAAAGACTGACCGAATGGATGAAGTTAAATTTGTCTACATGGAATAATACACAATTTATTTGAACCTACAATTCTGCTTTTTTAAAATGTTATTCTAACACTAGAATTTTTTTAATGCGGGATTTGAATTACGATTTGGAATTGCGTGGATTATGTTTTTCTAAATTATAATCATTTTAAATGTGCACTCCTTCTGAAATCCTTGATTTCCAGTTGGATGCCTTTTAGGGAAAACTTCTGTCCTTTTTATTCAAATTTAAATTTTAATTAAATTAAATCAGAAACAGAATTTTGTTATAAACTTTATTATCTGTCGTGACAGAAAATGGTCGTTGACGTGGCCCACATAAAACCAGAGACACATCGATTTCTGTAGGGGGAAAAAAAAACCATAAGTATAAGATTTAAACACTGTAATTTTAAAACTATAAAATAACAATAAATAAACAACAATATTAAGCTCTCGTGTTTAAAATGTTCATGGCAACGGGTAAAAATGAATTGTTGTGGATGTTTTTCCGGGACTTTGGGCACAATCTGAGATGTGTCTGACTTGGGAGTCTGTGATTGACTGCTGGACTGAACTGAGTGTTTGTACAGTGATGCAGCTGTGCGACTTCAGCATCATCTCAGTGCTTTGCGACTTCTCAGCGAGAAGCAGCGACGAGGACAGGAGGGATGAGTTCTAATGAAATGAATCTGCGCAACATCACACGGACGGAGTCCCAACTCCGAGATTTAAAAAAAAGAAAAAAAAAAGAAAAAAAAAACCCTCTGTGGGTGGGCGTGGCCTGACGCGTGACGTCACCGATGCTTATATAGGCTGCAGCTGTGGCGGCGGGTTCGCGCTGCTGTGCAGAGAACAGGCAAGGCAAGAGAAGCACCGAGGAACCCGGTGGTTGGTGCGCGCTCCCAGACTCTCAGCCACACGCGCGCGCGCGCACACACACACACACACACACACGCACGCACGCACACGCTCGCCCCCAAACAAAGAGAAGCACGCGAGGCGAGCGCAGCATCCCACGAGCCCCATCCTCCCTCGCGCACTCACTCACTCACTCACTCACGCACCCACAGCAGCCCAAACCCGAACAGAGCCGAGCCAAGATGACGACCAACGGCGCGTCCAACGGAACCAGCGACATGCTGCAGATCCAGTTCGGCCTCATCAACTGCGGCAACAAATACCTGACGGCGGAGATGTTCGGCTTCAAGATCAACGCGTCGGCGTCGAGCATGAAGAAGAAGCAGATCTGGACGCTGGAGCAGAGCGGCGACGAGGCCAGCAACAGCAGCAACGTCTTCTGCCTGCGCTCGCACCTGGGCCGCTACATCTCCGCCGACAAGGACGGCAACGTCACCGGCGACAGCGAGAGCCCCGGGCCGGAGTCTCGCTTCATCGTCACGGCGCACGACGACGGCCGCTGGTCGCTGCAGTCGGAGCCGCACGGCCGCTACCTGGGCGGCACCGAGGACCGCATCATCTGCTTCGCGCAGACCGCCTCGGTGGCGGAGAAATGGAGCGTGCACATCGCCATGCACCCGCAGGTCAACGTCTACAGCATGACGCGCAAGCGCTACGCGCACCTGAGCGACAAGGTGGACGAGATCGCCATCGACCGGGACGTGCCGTGGGGGGTGGACTCCACCATGACGCTGGTGTTCAGCGAGCAGCGCTACCACCTGCAGACCGCCGACAACCGCTTCCTGTGCAACGACGGCACGCTGGTCGCCGCCACGGACCGCAGCACGGGCTACACGCTGGAGTTCCGCTCCGGCAAGGTGATCTTCAGGGACTGCACTGGCAAGTACCTGGCGCCGTCCGGGCCCTCCGGCACCATGAAGTCCGGCAAGAGCGCCCGCGCGGGCAAGGACGAGCTGTTCGTGCTGGAGCAGAGCCACCCGCAGGTCGTGCTCACCGCCGCCAACGAGAGGAACGTCTCCACCCGGCAAGGTGGGTGTGGTGGCCCCGCTGTGTGTGTGTGTGTGTGTGTGTGTGTGTGTGTGTGTGTGTGTGTGTGTGTGTGTGTGTGTGTGTGTGTGTGTGAGAGAGAGTGTGTCTCATTTGAGCTGGAAGGGTTAAAGTGATGGAATGTCAGGCTGCATCCCCCTGCACACACACACACACACACACACACACACACACACACACACACACACACACACACACACACCCTACAGTGATGTGGGACATGCACATGGCCTACATGCATATAGACACAGGCTTCTGTTCTGTGTGTGTGTGTGTGTGTGTGTGTGCGCTTTCATGTTAATGATTTACACACACTCATTCCCATACTGTGTACGCCAGAGGACCTCTTCTTTCTTTGTCTCAATAAGGGCCGCCGGACGAAAAACCCGATGGCAATAATCACCTTTTGTCTACACACACGCACGCACGCACGCACGCACAACTGCTGCAAATGTAGAAGAGAAAACACAAAGCCAGGCCCCGGCCCCCCCTTTAGCACGCATGCGACACGGTGCCCCGCGTGTGCCGACATTCAGATGCAAAGCGGCGTCTTGGCACAAAGCGAGGAGGATGAAGGGGGGGGAGGAGGGAGGAGGAGGAGGAGGAAGAGGAGACGGTGCAGCTTCCACCGGGTCTTAACAGTTGGGTTTTTTTTTTTTAACGGACGCCTTTTTCGCGAGTTCAGTGTCATCGATTACTGCCTCCTAATGTACAGTGATTTATGTCGCCCCGCCGGCCTTCAGCGCCGCCACCCTCTTTATCAGTGTTTTTTCACACCGCAGTGGACAGTCACGGGAAGCGGGAGCCGACAATGAGGACGCTTCCTGGCCCCGCCGACGGGAGAACAGAGCCTCTGGGAAACCGTAGAAATCGCGGCTCGCGGCCCTGTTCCCTCTTCCTACCTCGCCTTCTTCCTCCTCCACCTCATCTTCCCCTTTCCAGGCCGTTCCATTTCCTCCCCTCAGACTCCTCTCTTCACCCCTTCCCCTCCCCCGCAGCCCTCGCGAGGGGTGCCACCGCTGGCCGCCGCGGTTCCCCGAGTGTCATTGTTGGCAGTGGCACCCGCCAAACCCCACCAAACACCCAACCGACCAAACGTCATCCGTGGACGTTGAGGCCAATCGTTGGGCTCTCACAGGAGTGAAAACGTCAAATCGGGCGAATGCGAAGCCTCCGAGTCGGCCGACCAAAAGAGTGAGACTTGATCCTGTGAGTCTCTCTGGCGTAATGAATGATAGGAACACGCTAATTGATGGTCTTTGAATCTATATTTATAGTGCGGTCGGAGCAGCCGTGCGGTTTTCGCTCCCTCGTTTCAGAAAAGGACGACCCGACTCTCCCTTTTGTCTCCTTGCCCTCCATCCAGAGCTGTTTGTTGTGTCTTTCTCGAGTTCTTTTCCTCTCCCTGCGTCACCTCTCTCTCTCTCTCTCTCTCTCTGTCTCTCTCTCTCTCTCTCTCTCTCTCCGCCACTGGCGACGCTCGGCGTCGGACACAAAATGGAAGCCGGTGTTTTGAAAGTAGGGTTTGGATTTGGAAATGGGCTCGCCGCCGCTGGTAGATCGCTCAAATGGATGCTTTTTTTTTTTTTTTTTTTTTTTTTTTTTGGGATTGGATGATCGCGTCTGGGGCAACGAGAGTGCAGGGATATTACATTAATAATCCCCAGGTAAAAAATAAAATAAAAAATTGTGCCCGTGAGACATTTTGCCAGATTAGAGATTAGTGGTTTGCGTCAGGAAACGGGCATTTCACTGAAATCCATCATCCTGCGCAGGATTTCCTCGGACGGCGTTAAACTGTTGAATGAGGTTGAACCCTCCGTCGCATTTTAGCGTCCGTCAAAGTAATGGATGAACTCTGGCTGCAGTCCCTTTAGCCACCGTTTAGTGCGAAATGCTCCAGCAGCACCGGCCCGCCCGCTCACGTGTTGTGTAGCCCTGCACAAAAGTACAGGCATTTGCATGGGTCTTTCTTCCAACGAAACAACAGATTTTCCTGTCAAGACCTTGGTGTTGTAACCGGAGCTGGACTTCCCGTTTTGGGCACCCTTTGGCCATTGAACTATTGAGCTGGCGTCTGTCTGCGCGTTGCAGTGTAGAAAGTTGAGTTTCAAGTGAGGAAAAAGCTCACAAAGCGATATTTGGATATATGTAAAAAAAAAAAAAAAAAAAAAAAAAGGTTCTCGCTCAGTCAGTGGGAACGGTGGATGTTTTCCATCCTGGTCAACCAAACTGGACCAAAGATCTGTTCGGCTCTCGGGCCTGGGTTGTGATTTTCGGATTGATTATGCATCGTCGATGTGCGGATTAGACCGGAGAGTGGAATTAAACCAGCTCCACATGTGTGTTTTTTTTTTTGTTTTTTTTTCGCGAAACCCAGCAGCTGCTTTACGCCTGGCAGACCTGAGCGAAAGACGTCGGGCCCGCGCTCGTATGCTTTTCATTAGCAGCGCGGAGACTCCGGTTTAAGCGGACCCAAGTAGGTCAGTCGCCCAAAGAGCCGCTTTTGTCCAATCCCAACTGGCGAATCTGTTACTCACTTTGTGGCGCAGATCAAAGTCGGTAAATTGAGTCAGGGCTTTCCAGGGCCTCTTAGCCGTGTCTGTTGGAGGAAGTGCACCTGGTTTGGCGCAACTCTTTGCCAGTCGGAGACTTGAGGGACTTCTTCTCACCGTCTAAGACCCGCCGCGCATTCACAAATTCGAGGCGCGCCGTCTGCCTGCGGTGTTTCGTTTCGCGCGTTTGCCTCTGAATGTGCCGCATTCCCACGTGTCGTCAGCGCAGCTGTTGACGAAAAACACATGGCTAAGCTAAAGCGGCGCCGTAAACAGCCGTGTTGGACATGAAATGGAAGCGGCTCCGGCCCCCGAGACGCTCCAAATTGAATCAAAACTTGAAAGGGAGTGGGAGTGTTCTGACGACGCCCTCGCGTCACTCCCCATGTGCCTGCCCCATAATGCTGTCAAGCGGGATCCCATTTTTCAACTTTGAACACATCCTGTCAATAATCCCATTAGGATTAGAACAGAGCGTTGTCACATGGCGGGGGAGGGGAAGGGGGGGGGGTTCGTTTTACTTCCTCTTGTCTCTAATTTGCGCTACCAGCGAGCATTATCGCCATTAACTGACCCTAAGCGTGTCCCCGCATCGTAACGTGGGCTTCCCCACATCCCGCTTGAAGGAGATGGTCACAGATTCTCGGGGACCGTTTAACGACCCCCTTGTATGGACTGAGGCACAGTTATCCATCGGCCGGGCTGGAGCTCGATGGCCTCTTAAGTGGCCTCGCGCTGCCCTGATGCTCGGCCGCGAGCGCGAGGACGCACTGAAGCCCGGTCTGTCAGCTAAATGGATGAGAGACCCAGATCATATCCTGTCGGCCACTGTTGGGACCACTCACCGCCGACCAGCTTCTGTAACTAATGGTTTTCCTTTTTGCGTCCGAAGGAGGAAGTCAGGATGCGAGCTCGTGGTCGGGGAATTCCGAAGTTGTTGGCATTTTTTTTTTTTTTTACGCGTTTCTAATTGGCTGCACGTTTATTAATGGCGCCTGTTTTTATGGCAATAGGTTGGACCAATAGTGTATTGCGACACATACCAGCAGTCATGTTCTGTTGTTGTCATTGTCATGCACACGCCATTGTATGTTGTCCTTCCTGGTTTTGGCCAGCGACACTTACAGCTAGCATGGATGCATCCATCCTGCTTTCCAACTTGTCGCTGTGATGTGCTCAATTCAAACTTGGCGACACACCCACTCAGCTAAATGTGTTTTACGTCAGATTTTACTCGGTGATCAACCCTTAATTTTGACAAATTATCTCTTCTTTTTTTTTTTTTTTGTGAAACCCCTAAAGTAGGGGTTGTAAATAACCAGCCTTATGCAAGTACTGAAATTATAAGCCTTGATGACATAGTTGTTTGCGTTTGACTTGAGAGTAGGACTCATTGGAAGCTGTTCAGATCGGAAGGTGTAACTGAGACAGAACGGAGGGTGGAAACGATTACACAGCAATTGAAGTTGGTTTTCCAACTGGTCCAGTCGCCAGTAGCGAGATCCGAAAAAAGCTGAAGGTTTCAGCAAACGGGAATCAATGGGAAGCAAAGCGACAAAGGCAACTGTTGTATATTTTACCACAAAGGATCATTATCTGCCCCTTCTGCAAGGCGACGTGGAGAGACAACAATTTGCAATTTCACGGTGGGTTGTGAGAGCAACCGTTTCTTTTGTCGGCAAATGGTGACAAAAATTGCAAAAGAAAAACTTTGAAACTGGCTTTCGCAACAAACTCGACGACTCATGCAAACGTCTCCTGGAAGGTGGATCTTTTAAAGGGCCAGGCTCGCCGGCGCTGGCACCATACAATTTGCCGAGCTAAGCTCATAAATACCAGAGATGTGACTGCTGAATCAATCTGGGACCACTGATCTTGCAACCCAAATTCCAAACGCATTGCTACTTTCACAATGAATACCTCCTTCAACCCGAAGGACGTCTTGAAGAATCTGAGGAGGTCTTTGACGTCAAGATGCTCGTTCAAAGGTGAGAGAGTCGGTGAGAGTTGACACCCATCCAGTTGCCCGTACGAGCTGCATGTTGGCATCCCGGATTTCAACATTCGCATTCCCAGACGTGTTGAAGAGCAGTCGTCACGTCGGAGCCCCGGATAAACGCTTGGGCACTTTAAGTCCGGGCAAGAGTGCACGTGGTGAAAGGAGACAGAGACTGAAGCTCCTGTTGTGTCTGGCCTTGATTCAGACCCTGCCACTCTTTATCACATTACCCACCAACACTCCCCACTGGCAGGAAATGAGACCCAAAACACACACACACACACACACACACACACACACACACACACACACACATACTTCTGACCTTGGCTGGTGGTGTGCTAATCCCTACAGGGTGAAAGGGGCTTATTTCACCCTGCATAGGCACTGATGGCTAGCAACCAAGGATGCATCAGTTCAGGAGTCAGTTGATGTATCCTTGGTTGTGTTGACTGGACCTTTTTCAGTGTTTATAGACCTTCACTGTGTGTTTGTTTTTAGACTCTGTGTGTGGGTGTGTGTGTGTGTGTGTGTGTGTGTGTGCGCACATGGCAAAATGACCTCTTTCCGTAATGTCATCGACTTTATTATAGGTTAGTCTCTTGCCGCTGTCTGGGTGTGTCTTCTCACCAGTGCCTCCTCCAGCTGTATTCAGACCCTTTTTATTTTCCAACAGACCAACCGGGGTTTGAATCAATGCACTCAGAAATATGGGTCATCCCCGGGAACAGTTCTGTGTCACATGTCTGACCTGGATTTGGGTTTTTGTGTGTGTGTGTGTGTGTGTGTGCGTGTGTCTGTTTTTTTGGGTTGTTGTTGTTTTTTTTTTTAATGCGTTTGGCATCATAAACGTTGGTATTAGAGTTGTGCGTGTTGCGGTCACTGTGCGTTTGGATCGGAACAAAGCCGGAGGATCCGGCTTCTTGTTTGTGCCCCAGCTGGTTGCCTCCACGCTCGGGTCTCCAGAACAATAGGAGAGAGACACACACACACACACACACACACACTCACTCACGCACACATTCGCCAAACTCTTATCGCACACAAAGGCGTGCGCTCGCAGCAGGCCTCTCCTGCAGCGGCCAACAAACAAAATGTGCCTGAATGGGGGGGGGGGGGGGGGCGGCGTGGGCCCAAAGATAGTGTGTCTGGTCGCCTGTGTATGTGTGTGCGTGTGTGTGGTTTGTGTGTTTGTATGCGTGCGGTCGCCACATTTAGTGCGGCAAAACTGAGGTGACTGCGTGTGTGTGGACGTCCAGACGCTCGTTCACTCCATCATTAAACTCTGCATCGCGCAGCCACGTGGATTCAAACACACACACACAAACACACACACACACACACACACACACACACACACACACACAGAAAACAGAATAAGCAACACTGGCTGCTGTTATTGTTGCAGCCTTGAGTCGAGGCCGTGATCTGAGGTCATGTGATGTCCCACGTTGCACGTGTCGTGGTTGAATGAAGGCTTGCAAGGGGGGTGGGGTCCGGTCAGGCAAAGCTACACAATGGATGGATTTTCAACAGATGTGGGAAGTAACCAATACTTTGTGACAGTGCTTAAGGTACATTTTTCAGGTATCTGTAGCGAACCGGTTGCTTGAAGTTTGTTTGAACTGCGCTCTTCAATACAAAAGTTGAACAGTTTTAGTCGTAAAGGGAATGAAATGTGCAAGCATGCAAGTAGCAATGAATGTATCGTTTCATGAATTGCAAACAAATATTTAAGGATGTACCGAATATGAATACTTTTGCCACGTCGGATTTTTAACTTGACCAAGCGAAAGACGGCCAGGAAGGTTGGGCAGGTCTGAAGCTACGTATCCAGTGAAGCAACACCTTCCATGCGTTTGTCCCAGTTAAAAAAAAATGAAGCTGTCGATACGTGAAAAAACACATTTCTGTGATAGCTGTAATTGTAACCTGGCCAGTGTCTCAATAATGCCTCAATGTTAACCAGTGGAGTTACTGTGTATGAGGGGGGGGGCAGGGGTGATACAGGGAGAACCGTCCCCACTGATGAAGAACATTCCAAGAAATGGTGTGATGGAAAAGAGGTTTCATCCGAGGAGTCCTGGGATTATCGCAATAGCCGCACGCACACACACACACGCACACACACACACGCGCGCACACACACACACACACACTGGGCTCTCTGGGTCAGGGCCCAGCCACCACAGGCCTGGGGCTGAAGGCTTTGTCTCTGCTAGCTTGTGTTTTCATGGTGTGTGTGTGTGTGTGTGTGTGTGTGTGTGTGTGTGTGTGTGTGTGTGTGTGTGTGTGTGTGTGTGTGTGTGTGTGTGTGTGTGTGTGTGTGTGTGTGTGTGTTGTTTCGTACTTGCATGGGGCTCTAACTGTGCTGCAATGTTAAAGTCTCCAAAACGTTTGTTTTAAACAGGAATTTATTTTCGCGGCGTCATCGGCTTTTCGCTACTTTGCGGGCTCCGTCGGTGAATCACCGACTTCGTGACGGGTTCGGAACAGATGGTTGTCTTTTTTTTTTTTCCGGGGTTCCTCCCCCTTCCAGCTGCAGAAGCAAAACGTCTCTCCCTCGCGCTACTGTACGCCGGCGTTTGCGTTGGACGAGCCGGAGGCGGCTTAGAGGGTGAGAGCGGCGTTGGCTAACGAGACCGATGGTGATGATCCCGTTTGACCAGGAAAGTTCTGACCCTAACCACCACCCCCCCACCCCCCCCGCCCCACCTACAGCCCCACCCCCTCCCTTTTAATGTTCTCCTTCCAAAGGCTCACAGCTACACTTTCATTTCTCTTCTTTCTCTTTACCCTCTCCTGCCCTACACACACACACACACACACACACACCATGTGGTTCCCATTACGGTCAGTTATATTCTCTCTCTCGGCATCCTGTGTGTGTGTGTATGTGTGAGTGTGTGTGTGTGTGTGTGTGTGTGTGTGTGCGTGTGCGTGTGCGCATATTTCTTCAGAAACTCAATCTAGTCGCACAGGCCAAAGTTCCCCAGTTGGCTCACACAGCCACTGGTGGGGGAGGAATGGGGGAGGTTGGGAGGGAGTCAGCAGTGATTCCACTCTATCTATTCAATTTAATTATTATTTTTTTTGAACGGCAAACACCTTATGAAACACTTGGACAGCCGCGATTGTGTCATAGCAGAATGAAGAGAGCCGAACACGGAACGTTTTCCAGATCTGTTCCATTTGGTTTGAAGGATGCTGAGGTGGACTGAGTTTGAAACAAGGACGAGGACTGAAAAAGCTAAAGGGAAGGTGATTTGGCTGAGCTGTGGAAGTGGAACCAATCAGATTTTTGTGTAGTTTGGTTTGGTTTAGGAAGGCAGCAGGCAGTCGATGGCGCTGTAGTTCCAACCCAAGCATCAGCCAAATGAAATTCATCGGAATGTTATTTTTCTCACATACATGAAACTTCACTGCTCTTTGAGTTTCTTCATTCCTTTCGGGGGGTTTAATGTTGAGTTGTCGTGACTTAAAAGGAAGCCAATTAGCTGTGGAGCCGTTCAACAAAACGCTTTTCTGTCAGTCGCGAGCTCATCAATCTGTGAGTTCTTTGCGTCTTTTTGAGCCGTGCTGGTTGGTTTTAAGGTCAAACCCTCCCTCTAAATGAGCGTGCGTGGAGCCAGTTGTCCGAATGGGGGGGGTTGAGAAGAAAGCTGGTGAGGGGGTGTGGGGGGGGGCACTCATGAGCCGTGGAGACGGATGACGGGGCGGGTGGGTGTGAACGCATGAGAGCGGCGGTTTGTTTTCTCAGACGCGTCTCACATTTGCACAAGGGTCCATCACGCTAGACACACAGTTCGTGTGTGTGTCCGAGTCCGTCCGTCCGTCCGTCCGTCCTCGACGTGAGCTCATCGCACACAATGGCCCGCATTGTTCCTTCCTGACATACATGTGGCGCTGTGGAGGGGTTGCGTGCGCCCTCATGCTACAGTTCACTGACGTTTGTTTGCCTCGTTTTATCTTTTTTTTTTTTGTTGTTTGTGTTGTTTTCTTTAATGAGGTCGGGCGTGGACACTAGCGCTGTGTGTGTGCGTGTGTGTGCGTGTGTGTGTGTGTGTGTGTGAGAGAGTAACGCAACATTAGCATTTGGCGCTGGTGGATGACGGTAGAAATAAAGGCCGTTTGCGGGATTCAGTCTGCGTTTGGTGAGCATCCGCCCCGATGGGTAAATCCTTTGAAGTCAAATGACTGGACTGTGACAGATGTGTGTGTGGGCGTGCGTGCTTGTGTGTGTGTGTGTGTGTGTGTGCACGCCGCGGTGCGAAATCCTTTGCTAATCCAAACCGTCTGATGTTGCTCTTTTAGTTTTTGTCTGATCCTGACCAGAAGTGTGTGCGTGTGTGTGTGTGTGTGTGTGTGTGTGTGTGTGTGTGTGTGTGTGTGTGTGTGTGTGTGTGTGTGTGTGTGTGTGTGTGTGTGTGTGTGTGTGTGTGTGTGTGTGTGTGTGTGCATGCACAGAAAGTAATGATGGTCATTTTGTGCCTTTTTTTGTTGCAATATTTCTGTGTGTATAACCGCGCATTGAACCGCTGAACCGAGAGATTCGACCCGCTAGTCTAGATTTTTTTTTTTTTCATCCATCCATCCATTCATCCATCCTCTCCGTCGTCTCGCCCCGCCCCAGGTATGGACCTCTCGGCCAATCAGGACGAGGAGGGCGACCAGGAAGTCTTCCAGGTGGAGATCTGCCGCGAAAACAGGAAGTGCGCCTTCCGCACGGCCGCCGGGAAATACTGGACCCTGACTGCGAACGGAGGGCTGCAGTGCACCGCCTCTACAAAGTACGCACACACACACACACACACACACACACACACACACACACACACACACACACACACACACTTATTCTTTTTTTTTTTTTTACTGACACAAGCAGCTGATTCATTGTCATCTACCACATCTGTTCCAATCTGCCTGTTGACTCACTAACTTGAGTGTGTGTGTGTGTGTGTGTGTGCACCGACACACTCACACACACACACACACACACTGGGTGATGGATGATGAAGTGGGAGGTATAGGGTGACTTGATCTCATTCCGCGGCGGTGCCGTGTACTTAGAAGATGAAGTGTGTTAGCTTGCGACCTCATCCTGCAGGGAGGTGGCTCCTCTTTAATACTCAGGGGTTCCGTCCTGCCATGGAGGGACGGGTTGTTGACCTCTGACCCCTGTGCTCGGGGATGATTCCACTGAGGCCCCCCTCTCCACTCCCCGCACCCCCCAGCCAGAGCAGATGCAGGATTAAATGCCTGCGACTCTCACGGGGGACAAAAAAATGGAGCCGCTGCGCGCTGGAAAAATGGCGCCTGTGAGAGTTGGGAGCCGCAGATGCGCGGCCTGTTCCGCTGGCTAGCGTGCTATCGCGCTACCTTGGCGGTGTGACAGCAACTCCCGCGCCTGCAACTGTGGTGCCCCCCCCCACTGCGGACTAAAATGAGCACAGACGGTCGTTGACACTTTGCAAGAGCGTCCAGCAGGAAGTCCATCGAATTCCTGTCCAGGCACATTCTTGAGATTTGACACGCTCTGCGGCTTAAAACGAAAAACATATTCTCTTCCGCTCGGACCTCTCACGGTTCGAGGACGAGACTGGCGCAGCTTTCGGAACAAGAATATTCTGTTCTATTACATCTTTTCTAACTCTAAGTTTGGGAATAGTTTCTTTTTAGAAAGACTTATACCAACCTGGGCCAAAGGTAAACTGAAAATTTTATTCAACCAAAGCAAAAACTACCAGCGGAGATCCCCTCACCCCCTCCCGCCCCCTTCCTCAATCCACCCAAAGTCCAAGTGTCCTATTACCAAACAATCTCTGAGGTTTGTTGGCTGAATGTAGGAGCAGGTGGTGGGATACTATGTAAGAGAAGGCTGGGGGAAGTTCACACAGTGTAAGATTATATACAGATATCACCACACCCTGTGAGATAGCACAGACACTTATGTTTGTTTGCACAGTATAATCATATTTTTATGACATATCATGGAGGTGCACACAAAAAAAAACAACTTATGTATTACGAACACTGCACTTTTTCTGTCAATAAAAATTTTTGATGATTTTTTTTTTTTTAAATGGAAAAACAAATGGAAACAGTTCACTTTCTGTTTGTCATGGGCAAAAAAAAACAGAGGGTATGAAATGTAGGTCTTGAAGAGATGAACGCTTGGGTTTTTGTCCCATGTCTCTACGACCTTCCTAGTGGCCACAAAGGCCATTTGTGCGTTTTTTGGGGTGTTTATAGGGGGCGCTAGAGAGAAGAATGTTGCCATTTTCTCTTCATTTTATGAAATTATTCACCAGTTCTGGCCTGCGTGCAAAAATTGGTGCGATTTGGAGTATGTTCAGGACGTCAAATGGGGGTCAATGCAAAATTTGTTAATGATAAACATTACAAATACAGTTGCGTCTTTGGCTCTGGCAGTAGACCTGCTCTGGTTCCAGAGCTGCTCTTATCGCTCGGGCTCAGTCCCTAATAAACCCCCCAAAATCCCTCAGGTCCTGGATGAGGCAGCTGCTTCCAGTCTCTGGGCAACAGCGGAGCCAAATGAGTCTCTGTGTTCACACTTGACACTCGCACAAGCACTACTGGATATGTGACCTTCCTCCCCCCCCCCGTGTGTCTCCCTCGCTCGCAGGTCGGCTAATTGCTACTTCGACATTGAATGGCGTGGGAAGAGGCTGACTCTCCGGGCGGCCAATGGGAAATACGTCGCCGCCAAGAAGAACGGGCAGCTGGCGGCAACCATCGACGCTGCAGGTCGGTGGGACTCGTCGATTCAGCCGTTCGCCCCCGCGTCTGCGCTGCATATTTTAATCGCTGTTTATCGCTGCTGATTGGAGACATGAGGGGAGGAAGAAGGAGTAGAGGAGGAAGAAGCCCTGAGTGTGCGGCGCAGTCGCTCCAAAGGAGCCGCGTCAGCTGCTTCCCAGCCACGATCGTTTATCAGGCGATGAGCGAATACATTCCTGCCGTGGAAGCCGCTGCCCGCCAGCGGTAGTCCCACTCTGTTTGATAAACAGTGTCTGGGAAAAGAGAATCATGGCGTTTTAAGCGAGCGCGGACACCTTCAACAGAGGAGTGGACTGTCGGCAAGGAGGAGATGTACTGCAGAACGCTGACAATTCACCATAAATCTCACTTCAATTGAGCGACAAAAGAAACATTAAATTGCTTCACTTTTGTTAAGCTTTTTTTTTTTAACGTGAATTCAATGGCGTAAAAGGACTCCCACTACTGCAGCTGCAGCTTAACTTGTCAACATATGAAAATTATTATTACTAAGTGTGTAAATCAAAATTGAAAGCATGGAGAAAAAAAAGTGCAAATCCTTGACACATCTATGTTTTTCTAGGGAAATAACTGCAGGGGAGGTAAAAGTATTCACATTCTGTACTTAAATAAAAGTATGGATACATATGGAAAAATACAGTACTGTAAAGTACTGATTCTGCTCCGTGACTCAAGTAAAAGTAAAAGTTCTGAAATGTACTTAAGTAAAGCCTGAAACTCAAGTTAAGTGCGGACACCTGAGAAATCTATAGAAGTAGATTCACAAAGTATTTGCTTCCCACCGCTGAACAACTGACGGAGCCGTCCTCGGTGGAGCTGGCGCGACACAACACGCTGATAGCGCTAATCGTCGCGAAACCTCCTGGAACGCGACGAGACAAAGCCAGACGTCTCTCATCAGATGTCAAGCCGCTCCTCCTGAAATCGCCAGCTCAGCCGCATTACGGCAGCGCACAGATTCGCGGCGCGCAGCCGCTCCGTGTCGGCTGTGATCAAAGCCGTGGCTTTTTTTTTGCACTCTGTGCTGCTTTTTTCCGACGAGCCGGCTGCGTAAATTAGCCCCGCCGATCATCGCGGAGGCCCGTTTGAAGCCAGTTTCTCACATGTATATTTAATGACCTGTGGAAACTCAGCGGTCTGACGTCAGACAGTGAGCAGCAACTGCAGTGTTTTCCGACCACTGTGCCGCGGCACTACTGTACCGTCAGATAATGTCACGTGTGCCGTGAAAAATGATCAAATTTCACTTCATTGGTTTAAAAAAAATGAACCTTCTATTGTTGAATGACTGCTTCCAAAGGAGTGCGAGTCCCTCAGTTCCTCCGAGAATATTAGCTTTGCGTGCGTCCGAACATGCCCAGGTTAGATCACCGAGTGAGTATAAGTAAATTAAGAGACTAGGAGGCTTAAAAAGAGTCATTTTATATTTTTGGTTGTTGGTGTGCCACAAGATTTTTGAAACCAAACCGAGTCTGAGCTGAGGTCTTAACCGCCCGTCTTGTGTCCAGGCGAGACGGAGGAGTTCATCATGAAGCTCATCAACCGTCCAATCATCGTGCTGCGCGGGGAGCACGGCTTCATCGGCTGCAGGAAGGTGACGGGCACCCTGGACTCCAACCGCTCCACCTACGACTACTTCACCATGGAGTTCAGGGACGGCGCCTACAGCCTGCAAGGTCAGCTCAGCCCGCTAAAGTGATTAGCAATTAGCGCCTTTTGAATGGGGGAAGTCGCACGTGTGCAGCGCCCGGCGGCGTGGCAGCGCGAGGGGGATTAAATCGTTTTCTCTTTAACGGATTTGCATGATGGATTTAGTCACTTATGGAGGCCGTTTTGTGCCAAAAAGAGGGATTTGCTGTGGATAATTAACTCCGCCTTCTCAATATGTAATCCAGACACACACAAAAAAATATTCAAGCCAAAGCTTTTGTTCTCTTCCCAATTTATTTAATGGTCCTACATTGTATCCACGCTCATATCCTGGAGCGGCATACTCGCATAATTAATTATCCCTAAGTAAAACCATAATTGTTTCACGCTTAGCCCTCTGTTTGAAGCCCTCCTCAAAAAAAAAAAAAAAAGCTTAAACTAATGCTACGTTTGACCTTCCGTATAGAAGTACAAAAACAAGGTGGTTGTAAGTGGGTTTTGGGTGGATTGAACGCCTGGCTGGGGGGTGTGGCCACCCTCTGTGACATCACAAGCAGTCTTGGGAAGATTACTTTGCAAATGTAATTGGTTACAATGACAAGTTAGCCTATTGAAAATGTAACGGCAGTGTAACATTTTCAATTACTTTTTTCAAAGTAAGGCAACTAATTTCGTGTGATTACTTACTCTAAATTTTTAATCAGCGTTTCTGAATCTGCGTCTCAACTGTTTACACCCAACAGTGTTGAGCTTCCAGCAGGATTCAGAACACATGTGAGATGTGTCTTGAGGTCGACAGCATCTTGACGGCAGGCAAACATTCTGCATCGGAGGACAATTACATTTGCATTGCATTTACTTTGAAATGGCTCAGACTGCCCTCCAGAGAGAGGCACTTCAACTGGCAGGCGGGTAGGAGGGAAACCTCAAGCCTCCAATACTTGAAGTCGGAAGCATCCGAATAGTATCACACTTTCGTCTGTGGAGGGGAAGCCTAAACATTAAAGCCTTTTTTTGTAAAAAGAAATTAAAAAAAAATTGAACAGATGTAATTAAAATTCCTCAAGTAAGTGCAATTTAATTACACATTTTTTTCCTAGTGATGTAACTGATTACAACTGTCTTTAGTTTGTAATTAAATTACGTAACAACGTCACTCAGTGGCGGGCCGTCCGGGCCAGCGAGGCTCTTCTCTGCTGGCCTAAACTTTCCTTCCTCTCCTGTGATTGGATAAAGCACTTAGAACCTCTGAGACTGAACTTAACACCACTGCGAACCCACGACAGCCCAAGGAGAATGTAAAGATTTAGTTGCCGAATCACTGGCAATTTAAAATGTAAAAGCGGCTGCGCCAACATCTTCAATTGTTTAATAATTTAATAGTTTGTTTCGTTATCGCCTCGTTGGTGTCTTACACGAAACAGTGACAATGCGCAGTTTATTGGACAAGAGTTTAGGCTCAGAGTGTAGTTTTGGTGGACTAATTAAAACTTTGTTGAGGAATCTCTTAAAATTGCCTTTTATTTGGAAGTTTTGACAATATCAGTGGCCTGAGTCTTAATTATAAAAAGTCTCAATGTGACGCCATCTACTTCTCCTTCTCCCATAGATGTATCGATACGATGGAAAAGTCATATTGAACCATTCTCACTTTTGACTTTTGACTCAATATTGACATTTAATCAACACATCTAGATTTTCGACAACACTAATCATTGGATATGTAGGAAACGTGGTTTAATATAACTTATTTTTAATACCATTTCTTCAGGTTCGGCGGGCCGGATTAAACACCTTAACGGGCCGCATATGAGCCCCCGGGCCGTAGTTTGGCCACACCTGGGTTAGCTGTTCTCGCGACGAGTGCGCTTGCATTCGTAACGAGGCCGCGCTAAAGTCAGAACGGGCTCCTCCTAGGTTTATCTGTTCTTTATGCGCATCGCATGCAGAGCAGTCGGTCGGAGTGACAGGGTGCTACTTTCGAGTGGAAATGCTTGATTGAAGTTTTGAGTTCAGCCGGCAGTTCTTCGATGGGCTTGGCGTCGACGACTGTTGTCGCTGTGACTCCAAAGCGGAAAGAAACATTTCACAAAGTGAACGCTTCCGTCTCCCGCTCGCCTTTCTCCCCCGCCGCAGACTCCACCGGCAAGTACTGGATGGTGGGCAGCGAGCAGTCGGTGGTGAGCAGCAGCGACGCGCCCGTCGACTTCCTGCTGGAGTTCTGCGACTACAACAAGGTGGCCATCCGCCACGCGGCCGACGGCAAGTACCTGCGCGGCGACCACGCCGGCGTGCTGAAGGCCAACGCCGACAACCTGGAGACGGCCACGCTGTGGGAGTACTGAGCGGCCCGCCTGACCCCGCCCCCCGCCCCCCGGCTCCACCTCCCCTCCATCCCCATCTCCCCCCTTTACTTCTGATGTGTTGATGAACCGCACAGAGAGGGCAGGAAGCAGAGGGGGACGAGCGGAACACGTCGCTTCCTTCCTCTTCCTCTTCCTCTTCCTGCTCCTCCTCCTCCTCCTCCTCCACCCCCCACCGCCCCTTCTGCTCTGTGGTGCCGACCTTCACATGTTGCCATAGTTACCCATTGGGGCCGTGCACTTTTTTTTTTGTTACCCCCTCCCCGTCTTGCCGGCTTCCGTCAGATTTTGCTGCTCCGACCTGCCACTACCCCCCCGCCCCACTCCCATTTTGCCTTGCGTGTAAGCCGCCACACCCCATCTTCCAGAGCAGACCCTCCCCCCATCCCTCACCCCATCTTTCTACTCGTCTCTCTTGTGTGTATGTATGTGTGTGTGTATAGTGTGTGTGTGTGTGTGTGTGTGTATGTGTGTGCGAGCAGCACGCTGTGGCAGTATTTATGGCGATCTAAACCTGGTCTGCCGGATGCGTTTCCACCTGATCTAATCCGCCCCAAAAACAGATCCATCCACGAGCTGCTTCCTGTCGCCTGGATGAAAAGAGGATCTGGTTTTGTGTCGGGGTTTTTTTTTTTTGGTTTTTTTTTTGTGCGATTGTGCGAGTCACTTTGAAACAGATTCCAGGCGCCTGGTGTCCCTGTTTTGTTTTTTGTTCTTTTTGACGTGTTGCCGGCTCTGTGTGGCGACTGTCACGTCGCATGTAACTGGAGCGGATGTGATTATTGGAAAGATATCGAAGAATGATTTTTTTTTTTTTTTTTCGGATGGGTTTCGCACAAACACTGCTCTTCATCTCAAATGTAAGATATTCTAATGTAAATCCAATATTTCTGTGTGTCGTCGTCTGTCCGCGGGGGGGGTTTCCTGGTCCAAAACAGGATGTAGGAAGCAAACACTCACTACCCCCCCCGCATCCCCTCCACCACCCCCACCCACTTCCCACAAATTCAGCCTATTGTTCTGAGAATAGTATAAAGAAAAAAAAATAAATAAATTCTAACGGCGTGCACTCGACGCGCTCACCTGTCTCACTGCAACAAAGGTAACACGTTAAAAACAGCGTTTTCTTTGGGATTGGTTTCTTTCTTTCCGCGTCCAAGGCACAGACATTATTACCACGGCGAATGTCGGGCGGGCGGGTTGCACACAGCCAGAGCGAGACGGTGAACAGGCCTTTCAATGGAAGCTGCTACTGCAACGGCTCAACCAAACTCACACCTCAGCCTTTACAACCCCTTTCCTTTCCGTTTCCTTTAAGGTGAATAAAAAAAAAAAACTAGAAAATAAACTGGGCCGTTACTGGATTCCACACGACTTTCATCTCACGACACCTTAACGAGGTTAACATTCCAGCCGAGCATCTCAACACACACACAGACACACACACACACACACACGCACGCAGTCTTCATATTCTCAACCTGCGTTTGTTTCCAAGTAGCCGCTTTGTCTCCTTTTGCTTTTAAATTCCTTTCCGGATTTGTCAGCGATGACGGTGAAAAGGTTTTTTGTTTTGTTTTTTGTCGCCGTTTGTTTTTCTTTGTGATTTTTTTTCTTTTTTCTTTAAAGGAATCAGACTTTAAATTTGATTTACTGAATCGTCTCATGCAGTCATGTCGCACATTGCACCCGTTAGTTCCGGCCCCGTTTGAGTCTCTCTGCCCTTCTGCCCTCTTGCAGTCTGTCATCTCAATTCACACATAGAGCAGCATTATTGTCACAGATATTCCACTTTTGGTTTGTTTGTTTGTTTGTTTTTACTGGCACTATGAAAATGATCGGACTAGCCGGCCCTCTGTCACAGTCCTATTGAAGCATTCCTGTGGACGCTGTAGCCCAGTGAAACTGTGCATCACTCATTACTCAGCAAGTCTTTCGTTCTTTCTCTCTGAGGTTTGGACAGTTTTGGCACAAAAGGGTTAAAAAAAAAAAAAAAAAAAAAAAAAAAGTCTCCAGTGTAAAAGAAAGAAAGAAAGAGGCAGCCGTGTCTCTGAGAGACAGCGGCTCCGAGGTAACCGAGACCGAGGCTCAGACAAACGGATGTGGAAGGGTAAACATGTGGTAATGACTGTGCCTTACTCTTGAGTTTTTGGGCAGTAGGAAAGTAAGAAAAAAGAAGAAGAAGAAAAAAAGAAGAAGAAAAGTCCACATCTTTGCTTTGTATAACTGGAACTTCTTTTTGTATTATTTTGTATAATTTTTTTGGATATTGTGGATTAATCTCTCTATCTATCGTGCCATTGGTTCACCTGAAATCCAACAACCAATTAAACTGGGATTTGGAACGTCTGTTTGTGTCCTTTTCTTTGTGTCTATGAAACTGAATGACGTCATCGCGATACTTCCGAGACTCACAATATCTTAAACTACAGGCGTTTCAGGGTCAAACTAACCCGTAGGAGATGAATACTTTTCAATAAAACTACACTTATTAGTTGATGAGTCTCTGAATCAGTTCAACGTTGTTAGCGGTCCACCCTCCCTTTGTGTGCAGGTTTAAAGCTACTTCGCTGAACTTGCTGCTACTCGCGTGTCGCT